>NC_069506.1:194590802-194850802 GCF_027579735.1 Bombina bombina | reverse complement strand
AAATACTGCTTTCCAGATAGCGCCATTAGTTTCTATGGGAGCAGCTTGCAGGGAGTAGATTTAACCTATTTTCTGTTTGACTACATTCTGCAGGGTCTGTGAGTTGCAAGATCAAAGAGCCTGATCATTTTATTGCCTCCAAGCAACTATCAGTTAAGCAATGGGTCATGTGAGTTTTTTTAATAGCGCTAAGCCTTGTGCTAACATACAGCCATCATGAAGGTCACAACTAATACCAGGGCTATGTAAAAAAATAGATGATTTTATTGCCCAGAAGGGATTTTTTTTTAAAAATAGGAATGTTTTCTATTCACAGTTTATCTGTGTCAGGGGTTAAACTAAGTTCTCATGTAACAGAACATTAAAGTGATTTTTGATTTTTGAATCATACCTAAAAGACAATAAAGCAGTTAGACTGTTAAATGGTCTTAGTGTCACTGCAAGTCACCTAACATTAGACTTAGGCTATAACGGGACATTAACACTAACATTATGTTGGAGCGAAAACTATTGGCACAAGCGATTAGGGGTTTAGTTCAGGTATTACCAGTTGGGCGCAATCGCGATTTACGCTAGAATGATTACCTCGTCCTCAGAGCTCTGGTTAACTGTTTTTCAAAACTAAAAAGTGACACAAAACACATAAAAAATACATTACAAAGTACACTTAAACTCATAATAACACCATTTAATAAAAACTATTCACAAAAATAAAAAAAGTTTATTTATCAAGCTCCGTGTGGAGCTTGAGGCCCCTTGTTTCCTGCGAGCCTTCAGGCTTGCCGGAAACAGAAGTTGTAAAGCAGCGGTCTAAAGACTGCTGCTCCATAACTTGTCCACCTGCTCTGAGGCGGCGGACAGAAATCAACACGATCGAATACGATCGGGGTTGATTGACACCCCCTGCTAGCGGCCGATTGCCCGCGAATCGGCAGGGGGCGGCAATGAACTGTTGGTGCAGTGATAAATGCTGGTGCAATGATAAATGCAGACAGCATATGCTGTCGGCATTAATCGATGTGCAGCGGGCTTGATACGCTACTTTGTATCATGTCTGCTCGCACATTGATACATATACCCCTTCAAGTCAAAGATATGAGATCTCAGGTGTTAGAAAAAAAAGGCAGGCAAAGGGCTCTAACACTGAGATTCATACATATAAATTTCTAAAAATGTATATGTGTATATATATATATATATATATATATATATATATATATATATACTGTATACTGTATATGCACATTTCTAAAAATGTGTATATATATATATATATATATATACACACATATACATTTCTAAAAATGTGTTTATATATATATATACAGTATATATATATATATATATATATATATATATATATATATATATGTGTGTGTGTGTGTACATATGTATTTATATGTGTTTATTTGTATTTACAGATATATATACACATATAAATACATATGTACACATATATAGATATACGTATATATATAGAGGAGCATTGAAGCACTTTGCAGTTAAGTAGATGAAAACACGGAGGAATTGGGGACCAGAATTTAAGTGTCCCCCATTCCTCCCAGAAGGTACCACCCCCAAACAAGTGGTATCACTAGGTGCCTCATCAATTGCCGACAACATACTACAAGGGTGGCTTGATCCCCTGCACCCTGCTTGATCAGCACCCCCTTTTTTAAAAAAAATCTTTATTTTAGAGCCAACAAAATAAACATAATACAAATTACAAGCTATATGGCATGCAGGGCTGCATAAAAAAGCAGAGAAGAGAAGCGAAGAAATAAAAAAAAAGGTACAAGAATTGCTTTCTGCCTGTTACATTCACTTTGATGGTGTTTTACTTTTTATAATAAAATAATCATATGTCAGAATATCTCATAATCGTGTAATTCTTACAGCGAATCACTTCTAATAGGATACAACAGATTTTTATTTTAAGTTTTAAGCAAGTAAGACCAATTTCCTATCCCCTAGTATCTGAGTGAAAAACTCCTCTTAAACCACATGGATTGATTCATCATTAATGATCTGTATCCGTGATAGGAAGAGAAGTCCTTCCTTATCAATGTACTTCATCCTGTCTACCTCGGTCAAGTATAATAACTATATTGCAACAAAATATCAAAATATATATAGAAAAGAATAAAGGAAAAGAGAGAAAAAACAAAAAAAAGGGGGGATTTCATATTCCCTCCCCTCCTTCATTACTCTAGCCATATTCTTGGGAGACTCTCACATTGAACCAGAGAATGGAAAGCAATCAGCTTTTAAAGTGGTGCAATTGGTTGTAGTTGTTACTCTAAAGGATATGTTTGTATTAGCCCTGACCACTTCCCTAAATAGCTAATTAAATATTTCTCTATATTAGATGATATAAGGTATTGTTCCATAGTTATAAGATCTCTTATTTCTTTAAGAACCTAGAAAAAGGGGGAGCATTGTTAGCTTTCCAGCTTGCTAAGATAAGGTTTCTTCCTAATAGTATAACTGAGTTGATAAGCTTGTCATTTCTGTGTCTATCTGCAGCACATAAAAAGAAAATAGTTTTTATATCAATGCAGAAATCCCTTTCTAGAGTCCTATTGAGCCAATAATTGACTTTGTTCCAAAATTGTCTGATTTTCGGGCAATACCAAAAGCAATGGGTTAGATCGGCCGATGCTTTATTACATCTAGAGCAGATTTAAGAGTTATTTATAGACCATTTGCCTAATTGTGCTGGTGTTTTATAAACCTTGTTTATTATCTTGCATTGTGCTTCTCTCCAGGACTCTACAAAAGAGTATCTGTTAGCCAGTTCAAAGCAGTTATAGAGGGGAAATCATTTATCCATTTTACTTGTAAACCATTCAAATGTATTTGGTCTAAATTATTAATCGAAATATTATACAAGAAAGATATAGAATACAATCCATGATTATAGAGGTTAACTGCTGAATCTAAATTGCCTAGATCCCATTTTCGCTCGTTGATTTTAGTAGTTTGATAAAAAAAAAATGCCTAAGTTGGAGATAGGCAAAGAAGCTGTGTTTGTGAAGATCAAATTCTTGTTTAAGTACTTCAAATGTTTTCATAGCATCAGAACTGACTTTCTTAGCCTAAATAAAATAACTAATACCTTTGTCCTGCCATTCTTCAAATACTAGAGAATTGATCTTATCTGTAAATATTTAGATAGTTTATGATTGACCTGAATTTCCAGTGTATATTTCTGCCAGGCTAGTATTGGTCAATTAAATATATGCTTTTTTAATAAATGATTAGGGATTGTAGTATTAGAACAATGTATAATAGCTTTCAAAAGAGAAGGGTGACACTATTTTAGATTCTAAACTTATGTTTGTCACATATTCCAATTTGGAACTAGTTTTGCTAATGTTGCTAGATTATAATATTTTAGATTAGATAAGGCTAGACCTCCCGCATACTTATGTGGAGGAATTAGGAAATTCAGATTTAATATATTTAGAGTGTATAAAAAATGGTAAGTTTTGTAGTAGGTATAGTAGTTGTAGCTGGGGAAAGAAAATAGTTTTAATTAAAGTAATTCTAGCTGATAGGGACATTGGTAACTGAGACCATATTTTAAGATCTTCCTCTAGCTTGATAAATAAAGGAGCAAAGTTTAGGTTGTACCACCTGTTTGGATCTCTACAGATTTTAATTCCCAAATAGTTAATTAAATCTACTATTTTAGAGGGGCACTGGTGTTTACTTAAACTTGGGGGTATGATCCATAGAAGCTCTGATTTTTCCAGATTGATTTTGTATCTGGAGAATGATCCAAATAAATCTGCAAGATCTATAAATTATTTAATAGAAGATTCTGTCTTGCTTAAGAATAATAGAAAATCATCTGCAAAAAGTGATAATACAGATTTGTATTGACCAACAGTGATGCCCGACATCTCCTGTCATAAAAGAATTGCCAACGGTTCCAAAGATATATTGAATAATAATGGTGATAACAGGCATACCTGTCTTGTCCCTCTCTCCAGTACAAAATTATCAGTAAAACAATTATTAATTTTCGATTTGGATACAGGTTGTTTATAAAACAATTGTATAAGGTTTAAGAAGTTTCCCTGGAATCAGAAACTATTCAGAGCCGTGCCATGGTGGTCCCAACTGATTAGGTCAAATGCCTTTTTCGGCATCGACCGAGAGTATTGCTAGGTCAGGTCTGTTAGTCTTTCTATTTTCGCTCTCCTTATTTCAGTAATACTCCATGATTTTAAGGACCCTACAAATTATTTTAGAGATATTTCTGCCCTTCATGAACCCCACTTGATCTTCATAGATCAATAGGCCGAGAAGTTTTTTAAGTCTGCCTGCCAGAATAGACATAAACATTTTGTAGTCATTATTCAGAAGCGCAATAGGCCTATAAGAAATTATATTTTCAGCGTCTTTATTTTTTTAAGTATCAAGGTGATTGTGGAGGCTGTGAAGTATTTTGAGTTAATTTTGTTTTTAATAAAATATTGGTTAAAAAGATTAACTAAAGTGGAGGGCGATCTCATCCTTTAAGCATTTGTATAGTTCTACCGCTATGAAGTCCGGTCTCTGTGATTTACCTCCTTTAGCTGAGTGTATATGCATTAGTACTTCATCTAAAGAAATTGGTAGGTTCAGGTCTAAAAGTTCTTGTGGTTTAAGTTTAGGAGTAACACATCTGGACCAGAATTTCTCTTTGTTCTGTAGGTTTACCTCTCTTTTTGTATAGATTCCTTGGTAATACTTAAGAAAGGCCTCCCTTATCATCCTTCGATCAGAGATTCTCTGAGCGTTTTCTCTAAGAGTTAGAATAGAATTATGATCAGTATTATTTTTAATTAGTATAGATAAGAATTTGGCTGATCTTCCAAAATTACTACTAAACTTAATTTTTTGTTTTTTTTCTTCCTGGATATCTCTTTGTTTCAAGAGTAGTTCTCTCTCCTGTCTACTGATAGAGTATTTCTCCCATTTAGCTTTCAATGGTGAGGCAATGTATCTTACATAGGTGTTTTTGACCTGATTTGCCAGTTGTATATTCCACTGTTAAAAAAAAAAATCCATTTACAAAGATATGCTAGGATTTTCCTTCTAATAAACGCCTTAAAAGTCTCCCAGAAAATCTCCGGTTTATCCAGGGCTTCTCTGTTATTATAAGAGAATTATTTCCATTTTTTTAAGCCAATTATTAAAATGGAAGTTGAAAATTTTGGGGGTATAAAAATAGGGTCTTGTATTTGTAAGGGGATCAGTGAATGGTCTGAGATAAATATTTCTTTAATCTCTGATTTTATAGTGTTGCCCATTAGATTACCGGATATCAAAAAGAGATCTATCCGGGAGAAGGACCCATGAGTCTTTGACTCGCATGTCTACACTCTTTTATCTGGGTTTTGTAGGCGCCAAATATCTTGTTGTTTTAAATCTGGTGTAAAATATTTATAGTTTGTATTTATTTTAAACTTGCACTTGGAGTCATATTAAAATCTCCTGCCACTATAATATTTCCCCCACTATAATTCATGAGTTTTGTTCTTAATTTTTTCCAAAATGCCGGGTCTGTTTTGTTGGGGCCATATACGTTACAGAGTACTAGTTTCAGACCTTGGATATTAATTTCTAAGATTATATATCTAACATGGGAGTCTATGGGGCCTATCTATCAAGCTCTGAATGGAGCTTAATGCCCCGTGTTTCTGGCGAGTCTTCAGACTCGCCAGAAACAGCAGTTATGAAGCAGTAGTCGAAAGACCGCTGCTCCATTACCCTGTCCGCCTGCTCTGAGCAGGTGGACAGACATCGCCTCAATTCAACCCGATCGAGTATGATCGGGTTGATTGACACCCCCTGCTAGCGGCCAATTGGCCGCGAATCTGCAGGGGGCAGCGTTGCACAAGCAGCTCACAAGAGCTGCTGGTGCAATGCTGAATACTGAGAGCGTATTGCTCTCCGCATTCAGCGAGGTCTGTCGGACCTGATCCGCACTGTCGGATCAGGTCCGACAGACCTTTGGTAAATAGGGGCCAATGTCTTGGGTGATAATACTAAAACTTAGTTTTTTGTGAAAAAGAATACAAACCCCGTTTTTTCCGTCCACAATAGGGAGTGGATATGACTTCCCCAACCAAGGATGTTTTAAGTTTAGCAATTTCAGGGTTTTTTTAAATGTGTATCCTGTATTAATGCTATCTGGGGGTTAAATTTGTTTAAATGTATTAGTATCCTCTTTCGTTTTATTGGGGATGTAATCCCCCCCACATTCCAAGATAAGATATTCAGATTTTTAATTCCTATCCTATCTAGATGTTGGTAAAAAAAATACTTAAATCGCTTCACCCTTAGGCTTATAGATGACCACGGTAAAGGAGGGGAGATAGTTCCTTTATCTAACTCATACTCCCTATTTCCTCCTTTTTATTCCAGCTTCAATTCTTTAAGTAATCAATAAGCCTAATCAGTATTGTTTACCATTTTCATAGCCCTATTTATAGAAAGAAGAATTTTTGCCGGATAGAGTAATTTATTGTTGAGGTTTGCATTAATTAAACGAGTGCAGAATGGCGCCATTTCCTTCCCTTTGGCTGCAGTCTCTGCTGAATAGTCCTGGAAGAGTAAGATCTTAGTTTGGTCAATTCTGCACTCGCTTAATTTGCGATAATTTCTGAAGACATTAACTTTGTCTTGGAAGTTAAGGTATTGTATCATTATAGGGCGTCATTTATTAGAGTCCTGTGAATCTTTCCTTAGTGGGCCTATCCGATGAGCTCTCTCTACTGCTAGAGGTAAAGAGTCTCAGTCCCCTAACCCTAAAATTTGAGGTAGTTGTACTGACGCAAAGGACAGGAGATCTCTAAAGTCTGCAGTTTCTGGCAGGCCTACCACTTTAATATTGTTGCGCCTTGACCTGTCTTCAAGGTCCTCTGTCCTTGCGCGCAGTGCAGCCACCTCTTTTCCCTGAGTCAGTAAGTTGCTATTCATGGTTACTTGATCTTCTAGGGTTTTGGATCTTTGGATTTTGGAGCCATTGCCAGTGAATTAGGTTTAGAGTGAAGAATAAATGTGTCCATTTAAGGAGACTCAGTGTCAGTGATTTCTTATTATCAATAAGTTTTGTTCAGTGCCCTAGTAAGTTCAAGTGACAGTTCTAATTACATAAAAAAGTGTAAGTGCTATATGCCAAACCAAAAAAACACATTAAAAAAAAACCACGAAAACACAAAGGTGCAAGTGCAAATAAGCCCCTTTTTCATGGGATAATAGCAACAGCCCCAAATTCTCCAATTCCCCAAATAGATCACGTAATAGCTGATATTATCAATATCTTTAACATGCAGGAATAATTGCCCTGAGCAATATTGATTTCTTCTTAAACAAAGAATATATCTCATTATTTTTGTACATATAACAGTTATGTTCAGATAGAGTCCACCTTTAGTTGTGTTTGCCCTTAGTTAACTGATTTTTCAAGAACGGGAATCTACAAAAAACTAAGTAGCGGGTTGACTGATAAGACAAATTTAATTTTATGTTAAACTTTAGTGCCCTTTATCTTAAATAAGTGGGCAGAGTAGTCCAATTCTGCACAATTAAATCATTTTTCTCAGAAGTCAACTGTTATTACTTAGGGGCTGGTTGCAGGAACTCAGAAGTGGAGTTAAGTTAACCAATGATATCATAATAGGCTATAGAAAGAAAACAATAGTCATAGTACCATATTGTTGTTATCAGCATGTGCAGGAGAGTATAACTTCCTTTGAGTTAGTAAAGTCCTGGAATGCCTTGTAGCATTTCCCAACCTATGGGTGCCAACACGAGATAGGCTGACAGTCTCACCAGTACTCCTTTGAAAAACTTGTTTAATAAACACTTGTTTTTAAATCTGGATCAAGGAGAGAGAGTACTTTATCAAGGCCTATTAGGTAATATAAAAAACAGAGGTATACACTAGTTCAAGAGTAGCAACACTAGCCCTGTTATGGCCCACAGTAATGATTAGATTAGTTAGCTTAACTTAGTTAGTCTAGTCGGTTGGCTCAGTGTAAAATACAGAGGTGATAAGGTACTGAGTTAGTTTAGGTCTGTTAGTTTAGTTTGGTTAGTGTAGGTCAATGTAGAATAATTGTGGTTAGTGCGGACTACTGGCCTGCTGCGTCCCAGCCCGTGGGTGCAGCTCTTGGCGAGGCGTCTTCAACGCTTTCAGCATCCCCTCGGGTTTCCTTTTTTGCCACTTTCCGACACTCTCTGGCCTCGGCTCCAATGGAATCAGCTTCCTGACAAGTGGTGGCCTTAGTGCGGCCTGTGACGGCAGCCTCGCTCGACTTCCAAGACCTGTGCGTCTCCTAGGGTCATTGGTATCCCTTCCCGGCCTCTGTGCTGTTAGTGCTCCTTATGGGTTACTCCCCCTCCTGGGAGGCAGTCCAGTGCAGGCCCGTCCTCAGTCTTTTCGATAGCCATGTTGGATTTCACAGCTGGCACTCTGTCGGGATTGTGTGTTCAGAAGTGCTCAGGAGTGCCCGGACAATTGGGCAGCTTGGCCTTTTCTGGTGGTTCCGTACCGGCTTTCCTCATGCAATCGATGCACAAGCTTCCAGGTCTTACATACTTCCACGGCCAAGGAATCCGTCAGATTGATGGGTCTTTGAATAGCGTGCTCTTCGTGAGCAGCTCACTAGCTCGACACAGAGCTAGCTCCTCCCACCTTAAACCACTCCTTGGATGTCATGATCGGCACCCCTTTTAAGATGCACCAGACAGGGGCTCAATTCTGTTTAGTTCCAGGATTTCCCGGACTCCGGCATTTACCACATCTCCTTGAAAAAATATGTATTGTCATGTACAATGTAAATTATTTAAAGTATTGTTGATATCTTAAAAGGTATTTAATGGTTGCTTGCTAATATTTCAAACATTAATATATATTTGAAAATATATGTTTATGTTTAAAATAATAGAAAGCATAATTAAATACCTTTTACTCTATAGATATATACAATACTTTAAACAATATGCATTGTACATGACTATGCATATTATTTAAACATTGACCCCTAAACTGTCATAACCTAAAACTAACTGTAGAAACTAAGGCCCTTCAATATTTAAATGATGGATTGTTATGTAGAATGCATATTGTTTAACAATTTGCATATAAATAAAAAAAATTAATTAATGTTGCTTGTTATGTTTATTATTTGATATTAACTACAGTGTAATTATATATAAATTATATTTCTGAGGGGAACTTCGGGGCAGAGGCCATGACTGGTCACGATATTGAATGCTGCTCCAGTTCTCAAGTTAAACCTGCCTATTTATGTTTCTTTTGGATTTCAGCTGTGGCTGAAATCAACGGATTCCAACATAACTAAGGATTCTGTATCAGATGATACCTCTGTCAGCAACAATATTTCAGCAATTTATTTGAGACTGAGGCCTCCCACTAACCCCCTAGCAGAGTATTTCAAGGACTCTGTTGTATCGCAACGCACAGTGTGCGCTGCTTTTCAACCACTCATAATAACATGAAAACACAAATCTTCTACACCGTCTTTAGAGATCTGATAAACGAGTATGAGAAGCAAATCTGCAAGCGGGTTGATGTTCTTATCCAGTTGCTATGTACTAAATATATACACGGCAAAATGATAGAACACGATTCGAAACAGGATGAGATTCTGGCTCGATATGACTGTGTATGACTGTGTAGGACAGCGGTATAACGCAACAATGGAGACTCTGATGCCCAGCATGGCCGCTGTTGAGTTGGGCTCTCACATCACCTCAGGAGTGGATGGTTGATCGGTTTGTGAACTGGTGGCACTTTGCTTATCTGCTCCGCATGTCAGCATGTGCTGAGAGATGGACATTATTTTAGGGACTTACACCTCAAGCTCTGGCCTTACTCTACTCTGGCCCTTGTGATCCCTGGTCTGGCATCAGGTGATGTGACATTTACATCTATGGAGATGTATCTTCAGAGGCTTCTATAGATTAGTCATACTCTTGTTGCATATACAAACTTTATTTTTCTTTTTTGTTTTTTAAGGCCCCGCACAATCATTTACAAACCTGTTGCTGGGACTTCATTACAACAAAACGAGTTAACTTTATTTTACACTGGAGGACTTGAGAGTTTAAGGAAGGCAGGGGTTGACTCTTGCCTGACTTGATATATTAGGCTATTCTGGAATCTTTGCTTATACATTTTAGTAGATATGTTTTACTTATAGCTGCCTCAATTGATGTTATCCAATAGACTAGCAGAGTACCTGCTTAACTATATTGGTGTCAGGGTTTTTTCCCTCTTTTGTTTGCCATGTGCTGCTGGCAGCCATTTTACTCACCTATCTTGCTGACTCTGGTGCATACTGTGTGATGCTGCTCATTTCCTGCACTTCCTTTTATGGCCAGACTGGTATACATCATCCGTGTGAGACAGGATGCAGTCTCAGAATTGTGATGTCATCACTTATTATTTAAAGGGCCTCTGTTCAGTATGCCTTGCTCTTGCGTTGTCTCAGACCTGTTTGTGAGAGCTCCTGTGTATTACCCGGCTGTCTGACGTCCCTCCTGGTTCCTGATCCCTGGCTTGTTCCTGACTCTGCTGTTCTCCTTGTTCCTGATTCCGGCTCGTCTGAGTACTCGCTTTGGCTCCTGACTCGGCTCGTCTGACTACCAGCTCTGGTTTTGATTCCTGGCTTGTTATTTGACTTGTGGGCTTTTTATTATTTTTTGCTATTAATAAAGGTGTGATTATTTTTGCACTTCTCGTCTCAGTCTGATTCCTGGCACGCTGACATTACGCAAAATAAAGGTAACATTTTTTTAGCCTAAGGTCTCTCAATATGATGCTGTTAAAATAATCACAAAACCATAAAATAATACCTCAGCTTTCTCCTGCTACGTCCCAAGCCTCAATGGCATCACATGCAGTGCCCTGCTGTTCCTCTATAACTCCTAGTGGAGTTTATTTAAAAGCAGAAATTGCTGCCCAAGTATTTTCAGCGGTATCTGTGGCATTAGCTGCCATTCCCAGATTACAGGGAAAATGCAAGAGGAAATCTAGAAATTCAGAAAGTAAGGTGACTGTCCTCAGTTCTGCTCCCCAAGTTTCCCTTTCTCATAAGTCTGATGAGGAAAATACATCGGGACTTTCTGAGGGTGAAATCTCAGATTCGGACAGAATAATTCCTTCTTCTGAGACTGAGGTGGTATCCTTCAGATTTAAGGTTAAACACCTTCATGTATTGTTAAAGGAGGTTTTAGCTACTTTAGATGACTCTGATACCCCTGTCGTTGTCACGCCTAAGAAATCTAGTAAACTTAATAGTTTCTTTGATGAACCTTCCACTTCAGAGGTTTTTCCTGTGCCGGACTGTGCTAGGGAGATTATCTCACAGGAATGGGAGAAACCAGGGGTGTCTTTTTCCCCGTCTCCCATTTTTAAGAAAATGTTTCCTGTCGAGGACTCCATTAAAGACCCTTGGTATACTGTACGCAAAGTTGAAGGGGCCTTTTCCACTCTTGCTAAGAGAACCACTATTCCTATTGAGGATAGCTGCTCTTTTAGAATCGGATGGACAAGAAGCTGGAGGCTTATTTGAAAAAGATTTATGTTTATCAATGTCTCCAATGGTAACCTGTGGTGTGTATTGCCACCATGACTAGTTGCTGCATCTTATTGGTTTTAAGTAGAGACTTCCTTGGATAAAATTCAAGATAGGTTTAAAGCTCTTAAGTTGGCCAATTCCTTTATTGCAGATGCCATTTTACAGGTTGTTAGACCATGAGCTAAAACTTCTAGTTTAGCTGTCCTAGCCCGCAGGGCATTATGGTTGAAATTCTGGTCTGCAGACGTTTCCTCTAAAGTCAAGCTTCTGGTGATTGCTTACAAGGGCAAAACCTTGTTTGGACCCGGTTTGCAGAAATTATCTCTGATATTACAGGTGGAAAATGGTCTTTTCTACCTCAAGATAAGAAGAACAGGCCTAAAGGACATCAGAGTAATTTTCGTTCCTTTCGTAACTTCAGAGGAAAGCCTTCCACTTCTTCTTCCAAGCAGGAACAATCCAAGTCTTCTTGGAAAACCAATCAGTAGTGGAACAAGGGGAAACAATCAAAGAAACCGGCAGCTAATTCCAAATCAGCAAGAAGGGTTTGCCCCGATCTGGGATCGGATCAGGTGGGGGGGCAGACTTTTAGTTCTCTCAAGCCTGAATACGAGATGTCCCAGATCCCTGGACTGTACAACGTGCACAATTGAAGAGGTCTGAGATGGAACCTGGCACATGGGATGACATCTATGCTCGACACCATGAGACCGATCACCTCCATACATTGAGCCACTGACGGCTTGTGGAGGACTGAAGGGCAAGACAGGTGGACGCAAGCTTTCTGCATGGCTGGTCTATTAATAATATCTTCATGGACATAGAGTCTATTATCATGCCCAGGAACTCTACCTTGTTGCTTGGAACCCGGGAACTCTTCCCTGAGTTCCAACCGTGAAATTGGAGCAGAAGAAGAAGAGCCCTCGAATGATCCTCTGCAAGGCTGAACGACGGCACCTGAACTAGGATGTCGTCCAGATAAGGCACCACTGCAATGCCCCTGGCTCTGGCCACTGCCAGCAGCGCCATTAGAACCTTTGTGAAGACTCTCTGGCCCATCACTAGACCAAAAGGAAGGGCCACAAACTGAAAGTGTTGGTCCACAAACGCGAATCTTAGGAACCTGAAGTGGTCCCTGTGAATTGGCACATGAAGGTAAGCATCCTTCAAATCAATAGTTGTCATAAACTGTCCCTCTTGAACTGGGGGCAGAATAGATCTGATCATTTCCATTTTGAACGATGGAACACTCAGAAACTTGTTTAGGTCCAGAATCGGGCGGAACGTGTCTTCCTTCTTTGGGACCACAAAAAGGTTGGAATAGTACCCTAGATCCCTTTCTGCTAGGGGTACTGGTACGATATCTCAGAGAGAGGCAAGATCTCTCACACACTCTAGAAAGGCCTCTCTCTTCTCTGGTCTTGAAGATAGGTTTGACAGGAGGAATCTGCCCTCTGGCGGTTGGGATCTGAACCCTATCCTGTAACCCTGAGAGACAGCTTCTAGAACCCAGGGGTCCTGAACGTCCTGCAACCATGCATCTGAGAATTGAGATAATCTGCCCCCTACATGATCCGGTGACCGGTCGGGGCCACCCCTTCATGCAGATTTAGTCTCGGCGGGCTTCTTGCTCTGATTAGACTTGTTCCAAGATTGAGCCGGCTTCCAAGATCCCATGGACTGGTCCGCTTTCACAGCGGGTTACTGGTGCTGGGCCTTGTCCGCACAAAAGAAACGAAAAGTAGATCCCTTGGGATTAGCCTTTTTATCCTGTGGTAGGAAAGCTCCCTTGCCTCCTGTAACCATGGATATGATCGGATCCAATCCTGGACCAAACAGGATCTTTCCTTGAAAAGGCAGGGACAACAACCTTGACTTGGAGATCATGTCCAAAGACCAAGATTTTAGCCACAGAGCCCTGAGCTAAAACTGAAAAATCTGACACCTTAGCATTCAGTTGAATGATTTGCATATTGGCATCACAGATGAAAGAATTGGCGACCTTCAGCCCCTTAACCTTCTCCTGTATCTCGTCGATGGATGTCCCACCAATAAGTTGCAGCTCCGGTGACCGCCGTAATGGCCGTTGCTGGCTGAAAAACAAGCCCCGTGTGCTGAAACATCTTTCTCAACATGTTTTACAGCTTCTTATCCATGGGCTCCTTGAACGACAAACTATCCACGAGGGGAATAGTTGTCCACTTAGCTATGTAGAGATAGCCCCATCCACCTTGGGAATGGTCCCCCACAGCTCAAGCTGAGAGTCCGGAACGGGAAACAGTTTTTTTAAAGGAAGAAGAAGGGGAAAAGGATGACCCTAATCGCTCCCATTCATTCTTAATAATATTCGCCATCTTAACGGGAACCGGGAAATTCTGAGGCACCAACCTGTCCTTGTACACCTTGTTAAGTTTAGGATTCGCAGGTTCCTCCAGGATCTTAGGTTCTGGAACCTCCGGAGTAGCAAGCACTTGCCGCAGCAGAAAACGCAAATGTTCCATCCTAAACCTATAACCAGGCTCCTCCGCAGGAGGCTTAGATGACACGGACTCCGACCCAGAAGGGGCCTCCTCCGAAGAGTCGGAGTGGGCCTCATCCTCGTATAGAGCTTCTGGATCTGCCATCGGCAAGGACAAACCCTAGGCCAGGCCGCCCTGATACACCCTGCGCTTGCGCTTAGCAGAACATGATAAGGCATGGATCACCTTAGAAACCGCCGATTCCAGTTGGTCCACAAAGTCTGACGGCCAATGAATCTCTCCCGAAGGAGTAACGGTTGGACCCCGGGGCGCTGCATGTGCAATCGGAGATGAATGCAGGGAACGCACTTCACGGGACAAAGAACCCTCAGAGGTGGATGGCTCAGTAGTACTAGACATCCGTTTACCTTTAGATGTTGTAACTTTATCAAGGCATGTGGAACATAGTTGAGCAGGCTGATCTACCAGAACCTCCTCACAATAAACACAGGAATGAGACTTTATTAAGGAAGAAGAGCCTTCCAACGCGTCAGAGTCCTCCATCGCTTGCGCGCTTGGTTAGACTAACTTTATTTATTAAAAAGGCACCTTTATACCACCAATTCCCGGGGCACTCACCGGCTCCTAGGACCCTGACTACAGAAACTGCTATGTCTCCTGCGCCACAGATCAACAGGAAGGATAGATAGCCACACCCAGTCACATGGAATGCCTGGCAGGACTAGGGAAAAACGCACCACAAAATGGACGTGCAAGTTTCCCCAAGTAACCTGAAAGTTCCACACATTGCCAGAGCCTCATCTCGCATATAACACAGCAATGACACAATAAACAATATCATGTATAACCCCCCCCTGTTCAATAATCCCCCTTCCAGGAATATTAACCCATGATTCTGTACCCTGTCTTCTATGTTATCATTATTAATAAAAAATGCAACAATCTTACCAGAATCTACGCCGTGGAACAGGAACACGGCCCTTCAAATGTGACAGGTTAGTAGCCTCGCTCCTGACATGGATTTGAGTGAAGAAAGCAGGCAGCAAAACTTGTCAACGCTGATTGTTTATGGAGCTGTTAATATGAGTCGGGATGGTTTCACAGAAAGACTCTCCCTGCATCTCCGGACTCTAACTTTTGCCCAGGCACTCACTGAGAGGCTGACAGGACTACTTAAAACTCCAGTCCCACTGTGAAGAGTACTACCCTCCATAAGAGACTGTGGAGAAAGTGAGAGAACCCAGGCGCCTACCCTAAGGAGGCTAGGTACAGAGTATGGGAAACCGGATGTTGGCTAAAAATGTATAAAAATATTTTAATAAGTCTTGACAAATCTTAAAACTAAAATACAATGGAATAAAAAACAAAGGATAAAAGACAATGGTAAAAAACTATTACAAAATACATGGATCCATGAACATGATTAGAGATAATCGCAATTTGATAGTTGAAAACAAATAAAAACAGTGGTAAACCAATAATTAGAAATCAATCAGTCCGGTGGTATAGAACCGAAAACTAAAGTCCTAAAAAAGAAAAAATTATAAATACAGTGTATTGAATTCTATTATAGAAAATGGAAGTCCAAATCCAATAAAAAACTTTAGAAAATCCTATAGTGAATGAATGTCAAATCCAAAATTGTGACGAAAGTCTAGTGAAAAAAATAATAATAAAAAGCTTGAACAGATATAAAATAGTAATCCTCCAATAGTGATCAAAAATTGACGAAATGTGTGGCATACATGGCAAAAATGAAAAATTGTATTGAAAAAATATATAAAAACAATCCTCAATCTTCAAACAAGTGCCAACAAATATTAGGAAAGTGATTTTGCTGTAAAAAATAGGTAAAGAAAAGAACCAAGGGAACGAACAATCCACCTGTGGAAAAACAAAACAAAATATAGTGTAGAATGTCCTATACAAATGACAGATAATGAAATAAGGCTTACCAGTGCTAGTCTACGCGTTTCGGCCTGTACTAGGCCTTTCTCAAGACTGGTTTGTGGGTGCTAGAGGTGGCCTTATAAAGCGTGCTAAACCGGATGTAGCTGAATTTTTTACTTCCGGTGCCTTAATCTTACTATTCTATTAGAGCGTTTTTTAACAAAATAAAATGTGATTTAGATAGCATTTAAGAAGGGAGACGAGAGACTTTCCGAAACTTAATAATCTTAGTGGTTTTGTCAATGTCTTTGACTGATATATTTGCTCCGTAAAACTCGTGACGTCACTTCTGGTATCGGTAAATTAGTCCGATCTTAAAATAATGATCGTAACCTCCTATGGGTGTATACTTTTTTTTTAAAAAGTGAGAACCCCTGGTCGGCCTAGATCACCTCTTTTTCACAGTCACTATTAGAAGAATTTAACTGCACCCTTATCACTTCCACTAGACCCCGCACTTTCTTCTTTCCCCTTCCCCCCCCCCCTTTTTTTTTTTTTTTTTTCTCACCGTATTTGCGCACTCACTTGAACACTTTTTGACCCCCCTTCACTTCAAGACACGTCACATTTTCCCCATTTAGGGGGGTGGGAGGGAGGAGGAGGGGAAGAGATCCACAATTCCCTCTTTCCCTCCTCTCTCTCTGTCTACCCCTCTATTGTCCTTTTTCCTTTTCTCCTCCTTCACTATTTTTCTAGCTGCACTTATTTATGGATAGATTTTTGAATTCACCGACCCATCACAAAAGCACTCAACCGGCCATGGCTTCCAGGCCCAGAGAGAGAAAGAATAAAGCAGCCTCTGAAACTTTAGTGGAAATGCATCCCGAACCTGGATCTGCCAGAAGGACTAGTGAGGGCACACACTCACAACCTCTAGTAATTAGCATATTGGAAGCTTTGACCCCGAAATTTGAGGCACTTAGGTTAGAGATAAAACAAGACTTAAACTCCCTATCCAATGAGCTCAAACAATTCACGATGAGAATTGAAGAAGCGGAGCAAAGAGTCTCCGATCTTGAAGATCTCACACTAGAGCAGAATACTAAACTACAAGCAAATACCCTTTCTATCAGAGAACTACAAAACAAGATTGAAGACTTAGAAAACCGTTCAAGGAGGAACAATATTAGAATAATTGGGGTCCCTGAAACCCCAGGTTACTCAGATTTGATGAAGTTTGCGGCTGAGTCCCTCCCTAAACTATTGAACTTCCCATCAGAATTGTTACCTTTAGTCATAGAAAGAGCCCATAGGATAGGGAGGCCTGTAGCAGCGGATGACAACAAATTCAGACCCAGACCCATAATTGTGAGATATTTGAGCTATCAGGACAAGCTTAAAATCCTGCAATTATCGCGTAAAACCTCATCAGTGCTTTTGGATGGGGTTAAAATATTAATCTTCCAAGACTTTGCATATGGAACTTCTCTGAAAAGAAGAGAACTTTCTCCAATATGCGGAAGACTAATTAAAGAGGGTATATCTGCTACGGTAATATACCCAGCTAAGCTTAAAGTGGTATATCAGGGTTTCACACATTTCTTTGAAACTGCTGCGGAAGCAGAGAAGTTCTACTCTGAAAAAGTTGTTAAATAGGTTAACTTGATTTTTCTCATAATCTTAAGAAACGCAATTATTTTTCTGATAAGTAAAACCAGAAGGTTCTGGGGGGGGGCTGGGTTTTTTTTTTTTTTTTTTCTCTCTTCCCTTTTTTTTCTTCGTTCTTTTTCTTCCTTCTGCTAAACAATGCCTAAAAAGGAAAAAGTTATTTTAACATCCTGGAATGTCGGGGGTATTTCTTCTCCAATAAAACGTAAGGCAATAGTCTCACAACTGAGGAAATATAATTCTGATATAGCCTTTATTCAGGAGACTCACCTTAATCTGGAAGAATCATTAAAGTTGAGAACCTCCTGGGTTAGGGAGGTATTCCTTACACCCAGTGTGGGCAGGAAAAGGGGAGTGGCCATCTTAATGGGGAAGAGGTTAACGTATGAAGTGTTATCCAAATACTCTGACCCAAGTGGTAGAAGTCTGATCATGAAAATTAAATTGGCAAATCTTGTCCTTATACTTTGTAATATTTATGCTCCCAATAATTTTGATTCTAATTTTTGGGACTCTGTACAAACCAATATCTTACGTATGGGAGAAGGGATTGTCATATTAGCCGGGGATTTCAATATGGCACCACAAACACCTATTGATAGACTTAGGCAAACAAATATTACTTTTCAATCTAAGAGAGATAAATCAGAGGCCAAAATGTTTCAAACTATATCGAGCAACCTGGCTCTTAAAGACATCTGGAGGTCACAACACCCTGATGAAAGGGAATTTACCTGTAAAGCCAAGAATGCCAATTCTCTTTCAAGAATTGATTTATTTATGGTTAGTGATGAATTAGTTAAGATTGGCTCCACTACCAAAATCTTACAAATAACTATTTCAGATCATGCCCCAATCTTATTAGAGATTCCAATTTTTGGTAAAAGATACCTTTCACGACGGTTCTTCTTCCCTAAATTTCTATTTAAAAATCTAAAGTTTAAAAATTGGTTAACAAATTAAACAAATGAATTCTTTTCTTTAAACTTGGGTTCAGTTAATAATCCGAACTTACTATGGGAAGCAGGCAAAGCTGTAATGAGGGGGGAGATTATTGCGTATATGGTTAACTTCAGAAGGAAAGCTAATCATAGAGAACACCAAGCATTGAAAGCCTTGACTAATTCCTATAATAGGTATTTATCTCGCCCCACTACTGTAAATTGGAGACGATACTCTGCTGCCAAGAGAGAGAGAGATACTCTATTGACTTATATCTCAGCCCAAGCTGACCTAAAAACTAAAGCAAAATTCTATCGCCATGGGGACAAAGCGGGCAAATTTCTGGCCAAGCTATGTAAAAACTTGCAAGGGAATCCCTCTATTGATTCACTATTAGAACATGATTCTTTGATTATTGATCCGAAAGAAATATTGGAAATTTTTTCGACCTATTATAAAGGGATTTATTCCTTTAAAGAGTCGGACATGGAGGTCTCAAGTAGCTTTTGGGAGGGTTTGGAATATTCAGTTTTAAGTGAGGATGCAGTAAATAAACTCAATGCTCCCATATCCGATCAAGAGATTCTTCAAGCTATTAAAGAGTTGCGGTTAGACAAAGCTCCTGGGCCGGATTCCTTGCCCAATGAGTTTTATAAGATATTGGCCCCGGTTATTATTCCCCATCTGAAGAATCTTTTTAATTACTTCTATGTAGAAAGAAATTCTATTCCTACATCTTTCATTGCATCTACTACGGCTTTAATCTTAAAACAGGGTAAAGATCCCTTAAAAAAGGAAGCCTATCGTCCAATAGCTCTACTTAATTCCGATTACAAATTGCTATCATCGATCCTAGCTAAAAGACTACAGAGTGAGATTGGGGTCCTTATCAATAAGGATCAAGCGGGGTTTTTAAATAAACGTAATCTAGCAGCCAAAGTTAGAGAACTCTTTCTGGTCCTTGACTATTTCTATAGTTCTCGGGAAATACCCTTACAAGATCAACTAGACCTAGCGGTGATAGCTCTGGACGCAGAAAAGGCGTTTGACTCAGTACATCATCAGCATATCTTGTCCTCTCTCTCTCGATTTGGTTTTAAAGATAATTTTGTATTCTTTGTCAAAAATCTCTGTGAAAATTCTTCCACAAAATTGATCATCAATCAATTAGAATCCAGTTCAATTAAACTTCAAAGGGGAACTAGACAAGGATGCCCTTTATCGCCTCTGTTGTTTGACTTAGCCATAGAGCCACTAGCCCTTAAAATAAGAAAAGACCTTCAGGGTATAAAAATTGGCTCTATTGAACAGAAAGTCGCTCTCTATGCTGATGATGTGCTGGTCTATGTCTCCAATACTAGAGTTAATATTCCTAGGTTAATCTCGATCACGAACTCTTTTGGAACCTTCACAGGTTATAAAATTAACACCGCTAAGTCAGAGTTAATGTGGATTAGGAAAAATCAGATTTCTATACCTGAGACACCGTTTAAGGAGGTCACTTCTCATTTTAGATACTTAGGCATTAATGTATCGGCAAACCCACGAAATTGGTATGACCTTAATGTCTCTCCAATCCTACTTAAGGTAAAAGAATATATGAAGAACTGGCAAAATTTTCCGCTCTCATTAACAGGTCGTATTGCACTCTTTAAAATGGTTCTTCTCCCTAAGATTCTTTTCCCTCTGCAAAATGTACCAGTCCTGCTGAAAACCAAGGATTGGAAGAATCTATGTAGGGCCCTTCGATATTTTATTTGGAAGTGCAAAAGACCTCGAATCTCGATCAACAGACTTTTTCTTCCTAAGAGGTTTGGTGGCATGGCTCTACCAGACCTCAGCAGCTATAGTATGGTCTTTTTGGCACGGATCGTGATAGATTGGATATTAAACAAGGACTATTTTACAAATAATACTCTTGAAATTAACATAGTACACCCCTATAACCCTATAGCCTTAATCCATTGTCCAATGCATTTAATCCCAAAAGAAGTGAAACATCTTAGTTCCGTATATACGGTAATTCAGGCTTGGAAAAAACTAGGTGGTAAATTAAGTATAGATTTTTCCATTCCGAAGTTTCAGGGATTATGTGGCAACCCGGAGTTCCAAAGAGGTACTCAATCTCAGGTTTTTCAGAAGTGGCATAATGCAGGCTTGATTTACCTCACACAATTCATAGATCAAGAGACCCAACTAATTAAGACTTTTGAGGGACTTAAGCAGGAATTCAAATTAAGCAATAAGGATTTTTTTGCCTACTTGCAGGCCAGACACTATCTTTCTTCACTCATTGATAAATATGGTTGGACTTGGTCCTGGGGGAAGCTAGACAGCTGGCCGATCCTTGCTAAGAGCAACCTATTCTCTATATCAACCTGGTACGAGTTGCTGGTCAGTCAAAAGGGTGAACTTAATTTACAATCTATATCACAAAAATGGAACCTTCTGGCTCAGGAGTTAGAAAGTGGGGCAGACCAAGTAGAAAAATCTATAGCCACAGTAACACAAACTACTTTATCTGCTAGTTGGAGAGAATCACACATAAAGCTATTATATAGGACTTATTATACTCCACTGAAAGGATTCAAATGGCATAATCCCAATTTTAACGTCTGTCCAAAATGTTCATATCCAGCGGCGGACTTAGTCCATATGATATGGTCCTGCCCCCGGTTAGCTCAGTTCTGGCGGAAGATAGAATTTTGGCTCATTAGGGTATTAAGGTTACCACCTTACTCTCTCTCCTTGGCAGAAATTGTCTTCTTTGTTGAACCCTCTTCCCCATACGAATTTAAGAAAATATTGAATATGACAATCCTGGCCGCAAGGAATTTAATCTTTAATAAATGGCGAGACACAACAGTACCGAGTATATCAGAAGTTAAAAACTACATGAAAAAACAGTGTATTATTGAACAATTGGATACAACAGTAACATCTGAGAGGGAAATAACTGTTTTTTTTCAGAAATGGGCTAGATTTATTAAAATTTTTCCCCCGGATGAAATAAATAATTTAATTTACCCCTTCAGACATTCTGAAATAGTTTTATTGGATAGATGGTAGAGGAGGGGGAGGAGAGTTCCCCCCCTCCTCCCCCCTTTTCCTATCTTTCTCCTTCCCCCCTTTTTTCCCCCCCTTTTTTTTTTTTTCCCTCCCCCCCCCCATCCCCCTAGTCGTGTTATCTTTTTTTTTTTTTTTTTTTTTTTGCACATTGTCTAAAAATGAGATTTTCTTCTCATATATATCTATTACTGTTGGACCAAACGACCATTTGTTTGTGTTAAGAGTTAAAACTTTATAAATAGTTTCAACTATAAGTGTACTTTCAAAACTATTGATTTGCATTGTATGCTCATAAGATATCAATCATTTTTTTATTTTGTACATTGTTTAAGATGAGATTTTCTTTTTATGTATACCTATTGCTGTTGGACCCGACGTCTACCTGTTTATGTTGTTAATTTAACCAAAATTTGAATAAAAATTATAAATAAAAAAAAAAAAGAATAGTAAGATTAAGGCACCGGAAGTAAAAAATTCAGCTACATCCGGTATAGCACACTTTATAAGGCCACCTCTAGCATCCACAAACCAGTCTTGAGAAAGGCCTAGTACAGGCCGAAACACGTAGACTAGCACTGGTAAGCCTTATTTCATTATCTGTCATTTGTATAGAACATTCTACACTATATTTTGTTTTGTTTTTCCACATGTGGATTGTTCGTTCCCTTGGTTCTTTTCTTTACCTATTTTTTACAGCAAAATCACTTTCCTAATATTTGTTGGCACTTGTTTGAAGATTGAAGATTGTTTTTATATATTTTTTCAATACAATTTTTCATTTTTGCCATGTATGCCACACATTTCATCAATTTTTGATCACTATTGGAGGATTACTATTTTATATCTGTTCAAGCTTTTTATTATTATTTTTTTCACTAGACTTTCGTCACAATTTGGATTTGACATTCATTCACTATAGGATTTTCTAAAGTTTTTTATTGGATTTGGACTTCCATTTTCTATAATAGGATTCAATACACTGAATTTATAATTTTTTCTTTTTTAGGACTTTAGTTTTTGGTTCTATACCACCGGACTGATTGATTTCTAATTATTGGTTTACCACTGTTTTTATTTGTTTTCAACTATCAAATTGCGATTATCTCTAATCATGTTCATGGATACATGTATTTTGTAATTGTTTTTTCCATTGTCTTTTATCCTTTGTTTTTTATTCCATTGTATTTTAGTTTTAAGATTTGTCAAGACTTATTAAAATATTTTTAGACATTTTTAGCCAACATCCGGTTTCCCATACTCTGTACCTAGCCTCCTTAGGGTAGGCGCCTGGGTTCTCTCACTTTCTCCACATTATACTTCTTTCCTCGGGTACAGCTAGGATTACCCACCCCCAGGCTAATAGGTTCACATCAGGCGCTTAGGCCAACTCACATATTTCACCTCCATAAGAGACTACTGTGAAACTCCTGCACTTCTCTGCCATCCTCCTGTGACGAAAGGCAAAGAATGACTGGGGGATGAGGGAAGTGGGGGACGTATTTAAGCCTTTGGCTGGGGTGTCTTAGCCTCCTCCTGGTGGCCAGGTTCTTAATTCCCAACAGTAATGAATGAAGCCGTGGACTCTCCTCCCCTTTAGACGGAAACAGCACTCGTAAACTGAACAAAAAATGTATATTTATTCTGCCCTCTGACAATAAGAGCAAGTACCAATGAACATACAAACACTTAACATATCAACCTGTTAAAAAATATATATATATACTGTATATATATACATATCTATATATACATATACATAGACAGTGTTCCCTAAGCCCTCCCCTCGTAAAATTGCTTCAAAAAGTGTTTAATAAATTTTACGTAAATGGAGATACACTGTCTTCTCTAATAAAAGTTTGTGTCTGTAACCATAGTAAACTGTTGAAAAATCAGAGCTGATCGGGTGATGTCATAGTTACTGTAGTAGCCAATTCTGCTATACAGTCAGTGGGGTATATTTATTATATATATATATGGACATGATACGATGAAGCGCATCATGTCTGCTGCACTTCGATAAATGCCGACAGCATACGCTGTCAGCATTTATCATTGCACAAGCAGTTCTTGTGAACTGCTGGTGCAATGCCGCCCCCTGCAGATTCGCGGGCAATCGGCCGCTAGCAGGGGGTGTCAATGAGCCCGATCGTATTTGATCGGGTTGATTTATGTCCGCTCCCTCAGAGCAGGCGGACAAGTTATGGAGCAGCAGTCTTTAGACCGCAGCTTCATAACTTCTGTTTCCGGCGAGCCTGAAGGCTCGTCGGAAACAAGGGGTATCAATCGCCATACGGAGCTTGATACATTGGCCCCAGTATAGCATCCTTAAGATATTATAGTCATGCTTATGAAGCCATCAGCAACATACTTGCATACTGATTGCATATACTGACTACATAAATTATAGTGAGATGTAAATATATGATGAAAATACAAATAAAAACATATTGCTGAAAACAGGCTTTTAAGAAAACAAAATGACATAGAGTTATGGTGGAAACTTAAGTGGGTAACACATAATACAGAACAAATGGTAATTGCCTGTACCCGACAATCATTGACTATGGGTCTTAAATGTACCACCTCTTGTATGGATATTTATACTGGAGAATAAAAATATCACTATACTAGTCTAGAGGAGATAAGTTACTAGCCCATTCAATGTTAAATATGGGAAAAAGACACATTTCTTACTCTTCCACTGCAACTTCCTAATCAGACAACATCTGGGGACCAGTGGACAAGTGTAAATTTCCAGCCATATATATTGTATGGATGTGGAATTATGCTATTTGCATTCTATATGATGTTGTTCCTGTGTATTCTTGAAATTACCTCTGAGAATAACTTTCAATAGTAAATTGTTAGTCCAAAAAAGTATTTAACAATATACCTGCATTATAATCTAATCTATCTATCTATCTATCTATCTATCTATCTATCTATCTCTCTCTCTCTCTATATATATATATATATATATACACACACATACAGTACATATACAAAAATAAAAGTATATAAAACTATATGCAACTTAAATTAATAGAGCTCACTAAATTTGTAGATATTGAAAATAATGATTTGCCTCTATACATAATATCCTTTTTTATTATTAATAACTTTCAATAGTAAATTGTTAGCCCTATAAAAATATTTAACAATTAACTTGCATTATAATATATATACAGTATATCTATATATCTATATATCTATATATATATATATACACACATACATACATATCAGATAAATAAAGTATATAAAACGATATGCAAGTTAAATTAATAATGCTCACTACATTTGTTGATATTATTAATAACTTTCAATAGTAAATTGTTAGTCCAATAAAAATATTTAACAATAAACTTGCATTATAATATATATACACTATATCTATATATCTATATATCTATATATCTATATATCTATATATATATATATATATATATACACACACACATACATATCAGATAAATAAAGTATATAAAACTATATGCAAGTTAAATTAATAATGCTCACTACATTTGTTGATATTGAAAATAATGATTTGCCTCTATACATAATATCCTTTTATATTATTATGATATGTTATCATTCCCAGTAGTTGTCCACTGTTCCAAAATCAACATTGCCCAGTTAAGATAAAACAACTACATGCTGCCTGGAATGATGTAAATGTACTACTGAGTCATTTATTGTTTCTGTCTCACTGTGTGTAACTCTGACATCATCTCCACCCTGCACATGCCCCCTTCTTCCTTAACAGAACAGGCATTACATATATAAAGGAAACTAACTCAACTGCAGGCAAACAGGACAAAGCCTGAGAGCAGCATTTATCCTCTGTGTGTGGGAACTACTGTGCCAGCGAACCAGAAGCTCTTCTAAGGACACATTACAACTTTAATAGGAAGGTTAGTAGCATATATCAATCTGATACATTTCTACTACTATTATTAATAATAATATTAATAATAAAGTAAGATAATTATAGTATTTGTCTCATGGTGATATTATTAAATTGTATCTGAAATTTTAGTTTTAAAATGAAGTCTTCCTTCATGCTTAATTTTGATTCCATTATCATACAAACATTTATTTTTTTAAACCTAAAAAAATGATTCTATAAATCAGAATTTTTTTGTTTCAGATAATAATATTATAATGTTTACAGCAAAATTATTATTTCTTTATTTTTCTTTATTTCTTAATTTTTCTTGTATTTGTGTAATTTGTAAAATATAATTGGTAAGGTTGTTTATTTCTTGTTATCGGGTAACAAATGAGTCAATTTCAAACAACAATTTATTATTAATATCATGATAGTGGATAGGGGCTTGCTGATTCTGCTGTAATGAGGGGGGATTTTCTGATGCAATATAATATGAGGGTTGCAGTGTGGCTGTTCATTAATACAGTATGTTCCTTGCCACATAAGTATATGGTACTTACTCATTGCTGGGATAAGTCTCAGTTAAATAGATACTTTTGTTATTAGAACATAGTTTATGTAAAATATAGTTAGTATTACTGATTTAAATTAGGATTTCAGATACTGTAAAAATTGATAAACCACTGCATAGAATTTTTTGTAAAGGTCTTTTGTTATAATCTGAGTATTTCCTAGCTCTTTTACACATGTACAGTAAGTTAAACTGTACACAGGGTGGGGGGATAAGGAGAATGTGCTGAAAAACTAATTTCAATGGCTGGTGTTTGTAAGAAGAAAGAAATATTTTAATAAAGGAATGCAGTTTTAGGGCTGCCAGGCAGGGAGTGTTGGATGTATAATTGGGTAACACTTGTTGGGGGTTCCTTGTCAGTACTTGATTTAATGAGTAAGAAGTAAATTGAAAGGCAGCCCTTGGAATAATGCTATAAACATGCTGCAATGCTGAAATGTAATTGGCCCATATCCATTAAGTGGTGCAGTTTTTATACAAAAGTACCATCAACTCAAAATCTGCTAAGTAATCAGAATTTTTTTTTAAATATATAAGTGTTTACCTTAAGCCATTATGCCAATAGCTGTTAATTTTTAAAACAGAAAGAAAATTTATAAATGATGACTCTTCTCTTTTCAGATTTGTAAGAGATGGCCACTCGAGGTTACCTTGTTTTACTTTTCCTTGTGATGACAATCAATCTCTGCACCTGTCACTGGATGGGAAACAGAGACAGGTAAATATGTAAACATAGAGTATAATATGTTAAATAGTTAGTCTTTAAAGATTTTTTTTATATATATATAACAATATTTTTAATTTCATCACCACTATTCAACAATCATAAAATTGTCACTTGTAATCTATTCTTATATTTTATTGTATACATTTTTTAATTTTTAAGCTTTTTCTAATGCCCCAGTAGGATATAGCATTATGAAGTATACAACTTATATATATATATGATACATAGAAATTTGTGAATATGGCAATGATACTGTTAGTTGGGTATTAGTGTAATCAGTGAAATTTGAAACTGAAATTATCCTTTTTTTTTTTGTTTAACACATATGACTGCCTTCTTTTATAGGCGCATGCCTCCTCCAATAATGTCTTTCATGGACAAATTAAGAAACCTTGCAATTCAGAGGACAAGAAGAGAAGTGACAGATATTGCTGAGAATGATGTACTGGCTGACAATAAAGCAAAAGAATCACCAGACTTAATAGACATCCTGCCATCCCAACTGAGGTGAGACAATAAATGTATCATATCTCTTGATGTAATTACTTATACAGCTATAAGATAAAGTGAATCTCTAACTCTAACCCATGTATTATATACATTTGCTAATGCTACATTTAATTTCAAGGGTCAAATATTTAAAGGGACACACTGTTGTTAAGTTTACCCTGAGTGCAGCACGTCTTGTAGACCCCTAGTGCTGATTGATTTTAATGGAAGAAGCTGATTGGGCTCTAAGTGCCATGCAAAATCTGAGCAGGGTTTAAAGTGATTGTACTGAGCAAACAATCAACTCCATTTTTTCCATCTCAATAGATTGGTGCCAGGGTTCTATGAAATGTGCTGTCTTCAAGGTGTAAATTATGCCTAAAAACAACATTTTTAAACGTTATGTATATTACAGCTTTATTCTAGTGATTAGTCAGGAGTCAAATAGTCCCATCAAAAATAGACTTGGATGTCCCTTTTAGGCACTATTATTGAGGTTATTTTTTTGTTACCAGCATTGATTTTTAAATTAAAAGACAGACATACAAGAAAATTGTATACAAAACTATTTTGGTACATGTAAACCTTATTTTTTTATTTTTCTCTTTATTATTCAGCTCAAAGACTCAGCAGAGGGAAAAGCGATATGTTGCTTCCATGCGTGGCTGTCACCTGGGCACCTGTCAGATACAGAACTTGGCAAACATGCTTTACCGTCTTGGAAATAATAACAATAAAGGTGGCTCCAACAAAGACACCAAGGACCCCCAGGGGTATGGCAGAAGAAGACGTTCGTTGCTACAAAATAAAACAAGGACAACCTTATCTCATAAAATACTAGCTACCTAAAACGTATTTGTGGACCCATACTTACTCCATAATTCAATAAATAA
Organism: Bombina bombina; assembly: GCF_027579735.1. Taxonomy (NCBI): domain Eukaryota; kingdom Metazoa; phylum Chordata; class Amphibia; order Anura; family Bombinatoridae; genus Bombina; species Bombina bombina. Next base: position 194,822,575 of record NC_069506.1, on the reverse strand, counting down.
TGCTACATGGAATCACTTAGATGAACTTGCGGTCTTTAGGACTTCCTGTGGTGTAAACCCAGAACCCTAACTCGGAGGTGGGCTCCTGGGTGGTCAGGCTGCAAGAAACTAGTCTCTAAACCAAAAGCTGACATAAGTATGTAGTCAAACACTTGCTTTAAATAAAAGGAATAAGGATTTCTGCACTGATTGCACTGTAACTTAAAAAAAAATCTATATTCCTCTTTTCCCCAGTATGTGAAACTGCTGTAACAGAAGTATGAATTCTAACAAAAATAATTATATATTTTCTAAGTGACTGTGTAATTAAATGAGCCAAGAATAATAATATGACATGTTTAGAATTACAAATGAAATGCTTTTACTGTTCTCGGTGACACAATGAAGCTAGTGAGTTAAGCAGGATACTAGGTCACAAAAACGGAAACAAATGTTTTGCACTTCTTTGACTGGCAGGGATAAAAAGCCTTTATAGGATCCGTAAAGCTTCTGTTCTGTAAATAATCTTTCTCTTTTCCTCTTTGTGTGGGCATAAGACCCCAAATTATCAAGGGAATTTCAATTCCTTCTATGCAAAGTTTATGCTATAAATACATTTTAGGTATAAAATTGTCCATACACTGCATAACACCTTTTAGCTGACAGAGAGAGTTGAAGTGGGTATATTTTATAATATAAAATGCGTGTAATACAGGATAACTTGAGTCAAAAACTTTATTTGTTTTGTTCTTCAGAAAGTTTAAATATCCTCACTTTAAATTGTACTACAGCTATATCTCTATTTGAGTTTTTCTTTCTTCTGGGTAGAAGAGTTTGTAAATATAATATATTATAATATATATTAATATATATATATATATATATAAGTATTCACATAAAGTTATTTATAATTTTTAAGTTGAATGGAAACATTTTATGTGTAAGTTAAATTTCTAAGTTATATATTTTTTGGGACTGAAGACCCTGGGACCACATGTAATGATATGGTGCAATGCTTACATGATAAATATATGTTTACCGATTAAAGAGACATTTATACATAAGAACGTGTGTTGTGATATATAACTTTAACTTTATTCTCCAAAGGTTATCTAATCATTGTTGCCATACACTGCAGTAAAATTGTTAGAAATAAGAAGATGGAAAAGATTGAAAAAGGCCAAGTTTATTCTCCTCAACCTTCTTTCACCATTAACAGATATAGGTAACATCACTATAGGAACATTAAAGTCCTCTATAATTTCATGCTATTTCTGTCAAGCATTAAACAGACTGAAAGAAAAACAAAACAATATATTGATGAAAAATAAAGATCTTACATCCAATTTAGTGCTGCTGATAGTAGAGTATTCTACCCACCCTGTAGGAGTGTACAACTTAATTAGTTTCTGGCATAATGTGTAGCAGAAGGCATGACAATAAAACTAGTAGAAAACAATTCACACATTTACAGATACTTTTAAAACGAATATTATTTAAAGTAAATATCAACTTTTATGATAAAGTGTCCGTTTTTTAATAAAACTATTAACAAATAAATAATTACCTTCTTCTCCCGATCCCCTGTCCTCTGTATTTCATCAGCAATGACGAAACCGGCATCCTCCAATCACGGCTCCCCCCCAGGAGCATCCATCTGGTGAGGCCACGCCGTGATTGGAGACAGCCGGTTTCGTCATTGCTGTGTAAGTACAGCAGGAAGAAGCAGGCGGGGGGGATCGGCGATCTGGAGTTTCAGTTGAAGAAAGTATTTGTAAAATCCGGTGCGATGTAAACTTTCATGAATGAAAGTGCCCCTGTTTTTAATAGTTTTTTTAAAAAAACGGGCAATTTATCATGAAAGTTGACATTCACTTTAAGGAACATGAAAGCAGGAAAAATCAAAAACTTTCATTACTCAGAATAATTCTTATTTTCTTGGTATCTTTATTGAAACTTCGCTCCTTCCAATGAATATACAATGATAAATTGTATATAAAAAACAACAATTCTACAATATACAGTCCCCTTTTCTAGTAATTTAATTCTGAAATTGTGAGCATTTCAGTTCCTTTTAGAAGAAGAGCAGAACACTGTTATATTCCACACAGCCGTTGGCTGCACACTCTAGTGACCTATTTATAACTGTCCCTTATTTGCCACAGCAGAGAAGCTAACCTATGTTACAAGATGGCAGCGCCCTTAAACTTATTTTATCAATTTTTAAACAGCTAATGAAACTTTAAAAAATTGAATGCCAAACTGAGGTCTTGTTTCCATTGAGGTGGTAAAGTTTGGAAACTGATGGTAACATACAAATTCTCCATTGACTTTAATGGAGAAAACGTTATTTTACTACCAGTTTCCAAACTTTACCACCTCAATTGAAACTCAATGGAAACTGAAGTGGATAAGATGACTGGTTTCAGTGAGGACAACCAAATTTTTTTAAAAGGTGAGGAGTAATCTTCTGAGGTTCCACCACTGTCATCAGGTAACTTAGGGAAGGGGTCCACCTATCAACAGGCAAATATAGAAAATGTCATATAGCTAAAGAGTTCTCACAAACATGTCAACACTGGCATCAACTGCACAAAGTAATAGTGATCAGCGCTATGGAAATAGGCTGTGCTTTACAAATAATAATAATATAAATCAAAAAAGGTTCTGCAGGTATATTGTCATGTGCATGACAATTCAAGTAACAGGAAAATGCTGCATTAAATACATACCTTGTGGCAGTCTTGCTAATATTAGTACCTGTATTTCTATAAAATAAATTTAACACTGAAATCTTCCATTAATCACAATATTCTGCAGAAGGATCTACCATTGTTTAAAATCAACGTAATACAACATTTGAATAGGTTTTGATCACTTGACACAAAGTGAACTTACAAATTAGATAGCTAACAATGTTGTTTCCACCTGCAAAAAAAGGTCATAAAACAAAGTCTTGCAACTTTATAAATCCTTCCATGATTCTTTACAGTATACAAAACCAAAGCTATAATAACTTAATGATCATAACAAGGGTTAACATTCCTATTTCTCCTCTATGTATACATTATAAATATGCAAGATGAGGTAAAATGCTTTAATATTTGTTCACCTCATGTTCAGAATCACAGTACAAATTGATAATGTATTGTATTTGATGCATAAATTGCTTGATGCAATATGATAAATAGTGAATGAAAATTTGTGTCTAATATGTTCCCAGAATAAAGTCCATCTTTATTGTGTACATAAAAATAGGAAATAACTTACAGACATGATTCTATTTTTTTCATGTGTTTAGCACATTGTCAGGGAAGTTTTAGTCTAAAATGAAATATGACCTGCTTTATCTCAGGTTTAAAGGACCACTCAATGCAGTGGAATTGCATAATTAACAAGTACCTAATAAAAAAACAATGTAATAGCGCTTACTCTGAATTTCAAATAAGCAGTAGATTTTTTTTCTGACAAATATATTTTCCCCACCATTTCCGGCCCCCTGCATCATGTGACAGACATCAGCCAATCACAGACTAGTATAGTATACCCTGTGAGCTTGTGCACATGCTCAGTAGGATCTTGTTCCCCAGAAAGTGTGAATATAAAAAGACTGTGAAAAATTTGATAGTGGAAGTATATTTTAAAGCGTCTTAAAACTGCATGCTCTGGGGCCTATTTATCAAGCCCTCAACTGTGCTGCATTCGCCGGCACCAATACGCTCGCCTAACATCGCTGCCGCGGACCTGAATAGGTTCTCCATATTTAACAAAAAAACTGTCAAAAAGCCGCGCACCAAGTACGGGGCGATGAGCAGCGGACTGTTGATAACTAACAGTCATCGATCTCGCTGCCTTTCGGCTTTTTCACAGCTTTATTTGTATACTGTCACTAAACACCCACACTATACTAGAAACAAAAGGAGATATGAGTCTCCCGAGGTTGTACACATAGATAGCACTCTAATTCCCAAATTGTGATAATAATAGAAGAGTTACAAGTGACAGATTCACTAGATAAATTAAAATATAACTTTTATTAGGACTTTAAAATAAATGGAAAGACAAAACAATTTAAAAACACAGGAATCATATAACTTAAATCAGAACTACAGGAGGTAATCTAGAAATAGAATTCCTGACACACACTATACTAAACTGTTTAAACCCTACACCACCGCTCCCGGACCCCGCCGCAACTAAATAAATGTATTAACCCCTAAACCGCCAGACCTCCACATCGCCATAAACTAAATTAACCTATTATTCCCTAAACCTAACATCCCGCTAACTGTACATTAAATATTAACTCATCCCCATCTTATAATAAATTTAAACTTACCTTTAGATTTAAATTAAACTATATTAAACTAATAATTAACCTATTCTATTATAATAAAATTACATTAAACTATATTAAACTAGTAATTAACCTATTCTAACTATTATAATAAAATTACATTAAACTAATAATTAACCTATTCTAACTATTATAATAAAATTACATTAAACTATATTAAACTAATAATTAACCTACCCTAACTATTAAAATAAAATTACATTAAACTATATTAAATTAATAATTAATCTAACCTAACTTTTATACTAAAATTACATAAAATTACAAATTAAAATAACTATATTATATATTTAAACACCTAACCTTACTCAAATAATTTAATTCTAAACTAAAAAATTACAAAGTTACAAAAAACTAACCAAGTTACAACAAATAACAAACACTAAGTTACACAAAAAAATAAACACTAAGTTACAAAAAATAAAAAATAAATTATCAAAGCTTTAAACTAATTACACCTAATCTAAGGACCCTATGAAAATAAAAAGCCCCCCCAAAATAAAAAAACCCTAGCCTACAATAAACTACAAATAGCCCTTAAAAGGGTCTTTTGCGGGGCATTGCCCAAAAGTAATCAGCTCTTTTACCCGTAAAAAAAATACAAATACCCCCCAACAGTAAAACCCACCACCCACAAATACTATTTAAAAAAAACTAAGCTCCCCATTGCCCTGAAAAGGGCATTTGGATGGGCATTGCCCTTAAAAGGGCATTTAGCTCTATTGCAGGCCCAAGTTCTAATCTAAAACTAAAACCCACCCAATAAACCCTTAAAAAAATCCAAACACTAACCCCAGAAGATTTACTTACAGTTTTGAAGATCAGACATCCATCCTCCGAGAAGCCGGGAGAAGCCCTCAACGAAGCGGCCAAAGTCTTCATCCAAGCCCGCAGAAGACTTCACCCAGATGGCATCTCCTATCTTCATCCATCCGGCGCGGAGCGGCTCCATCTTCAAGACATCCGACGCAGAGCATCCTCTTCCTTCCTTCTGACTCCCGACAAATGAAGGTTCCTTTAAATGACGTCATCCAAGATGGCGTCCCTTAGATTCCGATTGGCTGATAGAATTCTATCAGCCAATCGGAATTAAGGTTGAAAAAATCCTATTGGCTATTGCAATCAGCCAATAGGATTGAGCTTTCATCCTATTGACTGATCCAATCAGCCAATAGAATGCGAGCTCAATCCTATTGGCTGATTGGATTTTTTTAAGGGTTTATTGGGTGGGTTTTAGATTAGGACTTGGGCCTGCAATAGAGCTAAATGCCCTTTTAAGGGCAATGCCCATCCAAATGCCCTTTTCAGGGCAATGGGGAGCTTAGGTTTTTTTAGATATTATTTTATTTAAGGGGTTGGTTGTGTGAGTGGTGGGTTTTACTGTTGGGGGGGGGGGGGTATTTGTATTTTATTTTACAGGTTAAAGAGCTGATTACTTTGGGGCAATGCCCCGCAAAAGGCCCTTTTAAGGGCTATTTGTAGTTTATTGTAGGCTTTTTTTTATTTTGGGGGCTTTTTTATTTTCATAGGGCCCTTAGATTAGGTGTAATTCGTTTAAAGCTTTGATAATTTCTTTTTTATTTTTTGTAACTTAGTGTTAATTTTTTTGTGTAACTTAGTGTTTGTTATTTTTTGTAACTTAGTGTTTGTTATTTTTTGTAACTTAGTTAGTTTTTGTAACTTTGTAATTTTTTAGTGTAGATTTCAATTATTTGGGTAGGGTTAGGTGTTTAAATATATAATATAGTTAATTTAATTTTTAGTTTAATGTAATTTTAGTTTAAAAGTTAGGTTAGATTAATTATTAATTTAATATAGTTTAATGTAATTTTAGTATAACAGTTAGAGTAGATTAATTATTAGTTTAATATAGTTTAATGTAATTTTATTATACTAGTTAGAATAGGTTAATTAGTAGTTTAATATAGTTTAATTTAAATCTAAAGGTAAGTTTAAATTTATTATAAGATAGGAATGAGCTAATAAAGTTAGCAGGTTGTTAGGTTTAGGGGTTAATAGTTTAATTTATTTTATGGCTATGTGGGGGGCTGGCGGTTTAGGGGCTAATACATTTATTTAGTTGCGGTGGGCTCCGGGAGCGGCGGGATAGGGGTTAATACTTTTATGTAGGTGGCGATGGTGTCGGGGAGGCAGAATAGGGGTTAATAAGTATAATGTAGGTGGCAGCGGTGTAAGGGGCGGCAGATTAGGGGTGTTTAGACTCGGGGTACATGTTAGGGTGTTAGGTGTAAACATAACTTTTATTCTCCCATAGGAATCAATGGGATATCGGGCAGCAGCGAACATAAGCTTTCGCTGCTTTCAGACTCCCATTGATTCCTATGGCATCCGCCGCCTCCAGGGAGGCGGATTGAAAATCAGGTACGCTGGGCCGGAATAGTGGCGAGCGTACTTGCTAGTTATTTGTTAAGTGGCAAAAGTAGTCAGATAGTGCCAAATTTGCATTTGGAACATCTGTAGTGACGTAAGCATCGATCTGTGTCGGACTGAGACCGGCGGATCGTATGTTACGTCACAAAATTCTACTTTTGCCGGGCTGTAGCCTTTGATAAATAAGGCAAATCAGGCTCGCCACAATTACGCTGCGGAATTCCAGCGTATTTGCGGTTGACGGCTTGATAAATAGGCCCCTCTGTCTGAATCATAAAAGTTTATGTTTGCTTAAGTGTCCCTCTAAAAGAAATAGGCATACTTCAGATTTGCGAGTTTAGCAACCTTTTCACATGGTTCTTATCTGAAGGAGAATGGGAAATAATGCAGTCAGAGCCATTGAAGGGATTATATAGATTGTATATTTATACCTAATGTAGTCTGAAAAAACATGTTGTATGCTTTTTTAAAGGGACATAAAACCCAAATGTTTTCTCTCATGATTAATATAGAGCATACAATGTTTAACAACTTTCCAATATACTTCTGTTAATGTGTTTTATTTTCTTGGTATCCTTTGTTGAAGGAGCAGAAATACACTAGTGGGAGCTAGATGAACATTGGGCGAACCAGTGACAAACAGCATATATGTGTGGCAGCTAGCTCCCAGTAGTGAATAACAGCTCATTAGTATACTTAGGTAAATTAAGCAAAATTAAAGGGACATAATACTCAAACGCTAAATCACTTGAAACTGATGCATTATAACTGTAAAAAGCTGACAGGAAAATATCACCTGAGCATCTCTATGTAAAAAAGGAAGATATTTTACCTCACAATTTCCTCAGCTCAGCAGAGTTAGTTCTGTGTAAAAGTTATACTCAGCTGCTCCCAGCTGTAGGTAAAAAAATTAAAAAAATGAAGAAATGAACAGCAGCCAATCAGCATCAGCAGTGCTGAGGTCATGAACTCTTACTGTGATATCATGAGATTTGACTTAACTCTCATGAGATTTCATAGTAAGCTTCCTTTACCTGATTGGTGAAATAATATGAGAGTTCACGATGCTCATCCCTTCAGTTATCCCGGGACAGACACACTAATATGCTGCTTAGAAATCCTTTACAATGGGAGGTGGCTACTGAGGATTTTTTGAGGTAAAATATCTTTCTTTTTTACATAGAGATGTTCAGGTGATATTTTCTAGTCAGCTTTTTACAGCTATGCTGCATCACTTTCAAGTGTTTAAACATTTGGGTATTATGGCCCTTTAAACAATAGAAGTGAATTGCAAAGTCGTTTACAATTGCATGATCTATCTGAATCATGTAATATTAATGTTAATGCCCCTTTAATAGTAAACCTTTCTAACTATTTGTTTACTATGATTGCTACTTTAAAATTTAGTTGTCTAAATGTCCAATGATCATCCCTAATTATCACAGTAATGTCTAACTGTAACAGACACATTTTCATTTCAATGTGCACACAATAAATATTACTATCTCAGCCACAGAATTGGTACCACTACAATAGTGAGATTTTGATAAGATACTTTGACAAATATATATTTAATGTTTATAAATGAGTAGGCCTGACACTCCTTCACATGTATAAAATAAAGCAAACCAAAAAGTTATAAGGATAAGTAGAAAATCTGTTACAAAGATTCTAAGTGCACAAAAAAATGACACACTTGAACAAATTAGACTGACAAACCAAGCACTGCAATCAATCTTAGCCTAAAAGTGAATAGAATTTGACCTGGAAAACAGGGACATGTACTGCTCTGTGTGAAGTGTAGAAACATGATCATGATAAAAAGTCATGTGCTTGTGCGTGTAATACTATACAGATTACAGTAGTAAGTAGTGAAGTGCTTTGTAGGAGGTTCAGCAGATTTAGTTAGTCGTAGCTTGGTACTGCTGACTAGCACTATAAGAGTGGTCAGGGAGTTAGGTGTTTTATGATTTGCTCTTATATTACTTAGATGCTCAGCTGTCAGAATAAGTTTAGTTTGAATCATGAATGAAGGTGACAAAAAGTATAAATAGATGTTAACATTGTCCTGATATGTAAATCAGGGACTCAAGGAATAACTGGTAAAGCTTCTTGGAATTACTGATTAAATGCAAATGTTTTTTGATTACCGCATACTTTTTAACACAGGGATAGAAAGGTAAAAAATTAAATGTGCATAAACGCATTTCAATTTGAAATAGAAACATTTTTTGCAATATACTTCCATTAGCAAAAGGCCTTCTAATCAAAGTTAATACTGTTTTTCTGAGAATAAAATCAGACCTGGAAAAAAATAAAAAAAACACACATAGAATCCATAGAATGCACACACCCCATTTTTCTTAAGAGGATTACTGGGATACTTACTCATTCTCCTATTTCCCTCCCCTCCAAAATTACATTCTATTTGTTACAAAAAATTCCACTCTACAACCTGGAAACAATAGTTATGCTTACCTGATAAATTAAGTTCTTTCATAGTGGTGAAAGTCCACAAGTCATTACTCCTAATTCGGCATGTTCCCCCTTTGATACTTTTCTCCTTTCAGAAGCGGACAGCTCTGAAGGGACCTAAAGAGTCAAAGATTATTATTTGTAACCTCCCCTCCTAAAGAAACCAAACTGCCTCTCCTGGACCTCCAGACTGAACCCCAATGCCAGAGAATGGTGTCTGCAGACATTTTCCAAGTTGGGTGAATAGAGGACACACCCACAAAAAATAGTTTGGAAAACTATCCACCAGAACAAAAATTGCCTCCCTGAAGAATCTCATATGATTATATGAGATAGTTAAGTTACATATTTGAACCATTGTCGAAGCATGCAAAGTTGAAGATGTATAATATGGAACTTTGCAAATGGCAGAACATCTGATGCTGCAATCATCAGACCTAACTCTTCAATAAATTGAGCTAATTAACGGCCAGATTACGAGTTTTGCATTAGAGGCTGTGCGGTGCTAACGAGCAGTTTTGTCTCACCGCTCACTTACCTGCAGCGCTGGTATTACAAGTTTTTGCAAACCAGTCGTTAAAAGACAAGAAGTGAGCGTTGAGCAAAATTTTGCTCATTACAGCACTCCAATACCAGCGCTGCTTAAGTCAGCGGTGAGCTGGTCGTACGTGCTCGTGCACGATTTCCCCATAGGAATCAATGGGGAGAGCCGACTGAGAAAAAGTCTAACACCTGCAAAAAAGCAGCGTAAAACTCAGTAACGCAGCCCCATTGATTCCTATGGAGAAACACATTTTATGTCTACACCTAACACCCTAACATGAACCCCGAGTCTACACACCCCTAATCTTACACTTATTAACCCCTAATCTGTCGCCCCTGACATCGTCACCACCTACATTATATTTATTAACCCCTAATCTGCCACTCCGGACACCACCGCCACCTACATTATATATATTAACCCCTAATCTGCCGTCCCCAATGTCGCTGCCACCTACCTACACTTATTAACCCCTAACCTGCCGCCCCAACGTCGCCGACACTATAATAAACATGTTAACCCCTAAACCGCCGCACTCCCGCCTCGCAAACATTAGTTAAATATTGTTAACCCCTAATCTGCCGTCCCTAACATCGCCACCACCTACCTACATTTATTAACCCCTAATCTGCTGCCCCCAACGTCGCTGCCACTATACTAAATGTATTAACCCCTAAACCTAAGTCTAACTCTAACCCTAACATCCCCTAACTTAAATATAATTTAAATAAGTCTAAATAAAATTCCTATCATTAACTAAATAATTCCTATTTAAAACTAAATACTTACCTATAAAATAAACCCTAAGCTAGCTACAATATAACTAATAGTTACATTGTATCTAGCTTAGGGTTTATTTTTATTTTACAGACAAGTTTGTATTTATTTTAACTAGCTAGAATAGTTACTAAATAGTTATTAACTATTTAATAACTACCTAGCTAAAATAAATACAAAAGTACCTGTAAAATAAAACCTAACCTAAGTTACAAAAACACCTAACACTACACTGTAATTAAATAAATTTACTAAATTAAATACAATTACCTAAATAAAAGGGACAGTCTACACCAGAATTGTTATTGTTTTAAAAGATAGATAATCCCTTGTTTACCCATTCCCTAGTTTTGCATAACCAACACAGTTATATTTATATATTTTTTACCTCTGTGATTATCTTGTATGTAAGCCTCTGCAGACTGCCCCTTTATTTGTTCTTTTGACAGACTTGCAGTTTAGCCAATCAGTGATGGCTCCCAGGTAACTTCACGTGCACGAGCACAGTGTTATCTATATGAAAAACATGAACTAACACCCTCTAATGGTGAAAAACCTTTAAATTAAATTGAATTAGCTAAAGTACAACCCCCCCCACACTAAATTACAGAAAATAATAAACAAATTACAGATATTTAAACTAATTACACCTAATCTAATAGCCCTATCAAAATAAAAAAGCCCCCCCAAAATAAAAAAAAAAACCTAGCCTAAACTAAACTACCAATAGCCCTTAAAAGGGCCTTTTGCGGGGCATTGCCCCAAAGTAATCAGCTCTTTACCTGTAAAAAAAAATACAAACAACCCCCCCCCAACAGTAAAACCCACCACCCACACAAACCACCCCCAAATAAAATACTATCTAAAAAAACCTAAGCTCCCCATTGCCCTGAAAAGGGCATTTGGATGGGCATTGCCCTTAAAAGGGCAGTTAGCTCTTCTGCAGGCCCAAACCCTAACCTGAAAATAAAACCCACCCAATACACCCTTAAAAAAACTAACACTAACCCCCTGAAGATCGACTTACAGTTCTGAAGATCTGACATCCATCCTCAAGGAAGCAGCAGAAGTCTTCATCCAACCGGGCCGAAGTCCTCAACGAAGTCGGGAGAAGTCTTCATCCAAGCCGAGCGAAGTGGTCCTCCAGACGGGCAGAAGTCTTCATCCAGACAGCATCTTCTATCTTCATCCATCCAACTTGGAGCGGCTCCATCTTCAAGACATCCGACGCGGAGCATCCTCTTCATCCGATGACTACCCGACAAATGAAGGTACCTTTAAGTGACGTCATCCAAGATGGCGTCCCTTAGATTCTGATTGGCTGATAGAATTCTATCAGCCAATCGGAATTAAGGTAGAAAAAATCCTATTGGCTGATGCAATCAGCCAATAGGATTGAAGTTCAATCAATCCAATAGGATTGAGCTCGCATTCTATTGGCTGTTCCAATCAGATAGTATTTTATTTGGGGGGTTGTTTGTGTGGGTGGTGGGTTTTACTGTTGGGGGGGTTGTTTGTATTTATTTTTACAGGTAAAAGAGCTGATTACTTTGGGGCAATGCCCCGCAAAAGGCCCTTTTAAGGGCTATTGGTAGTTTAGTTTAGGCTACAGTTTTTTTATTTTGGGGGGGGCTTTTTTTATATTGATAAGGCTATTAGATTAGCTGTAATTAGTTTAAATATCTGTAATTTGTTTATTATTTTCTGTAATTTAGTGTGTTTTTTTTGTACTTTAGCTAATTTAATTTAATTTAGGTAATTGTATTTAATTTAGTAAATTTATTTAATTACAGTGTAGTGTTAGGTGTTATTGTAACTTAGGTTAGGTTTTATTTTACAGGTACTTTTGTATTTATTGTAGCTAGTTAGTTATTAAATAGTTAATAACTATTTAGTAACTATTCTACCTAGTTAAAATAAATACAAACTTGCCTGTAAAATAAAAATAAACCCTAAGCTAGATACAATGTAACTATTAGTTATATTGTAGCTAGCTTAGGGTTTATTTTATAGGTAAGTATTTAGTTTTAAATAGGAATTATTTAGTTAATGATAGGAATTTTATTTAGACTTATTTAAATTATATTTAAATTAGGGGGTGTTAGGGTTAGACTTAGGTTTAGGGGTTAATACATTTAGTATAGTGGCGGCGACATTGGGGGCGGCAGATTAGGGGTTAATAAATGTAGGTAGGTTGCGGCGATGTTAGGGATGGCAGATTAGGGGTTAATAATATTTAACTAATGTTTGCAAGGCGGGAGTGCGGTGGTTTAGGGGTTAATATGTTTATTATAGTGTCGGCTACGTTGGGGGCGGCAGATTAGGGGTTAATAAATATAATGTAGGTGTCGGCAATGTTGGGGGCAGCAGATTAGGGGTTCATCAATATAATGTAGGTGGCGGCGGTGTCCGGAGCGGCAGATTAGGGTTTAAAAAATTTATTTTAGTGTTTGCGATGAGGGAGGGCCTCGGTTTAGGGGTTAATAGGTAGTTTATGGGTGTTAGTGCACTTTTTAGCACTTTAGTTATGAGTTTTATGTTACAGCGTTGTACCATAAAACTCATAACTACTGACTTTTAAATGCGTTAGGATTCTTGACAGGGTAGGCTGTAACGCTCACTTTTTGGCCTTCCAGGACAGACTCATAATACCGGCGCTATGGAAGTCCCATAGAAAAAAGACTTTATGAAGTTTACGTAAGTCGTTTTGCGGTAAGGCCAAAGAAGTGTGCGGTACACCTATACTTGCAAGACTCGTAATAGCAGCGGGCGTAAAATAGCAGCGTTAGGACCTCTTAACGCTGCTTTTTTACTTTAACGCACAACTTGTAATCTAGCCGATAGGTTGGAAATTTAGTGTATATATGAGCAAACTGACTAACTGATCCATGTTCCGTTAGAGAATGCTGCATAGTCATTGGGGCCTATCTATCAAGCTCTGAATGGAGCTTGATGCCCTGTGCAGGCTCGCCAGAAACAGCAGTTATGAAGCAGCGGTCACAAAGATCGCTGATCCATAACCTGTCCGCCTGCTCTGAGCAGGCGGACAGACATCGCCGGAAATCAACCCGATCAAGTATGATCGGGTTGATTGACACCTGCATTGGCCGCAAATCTGCAGGGGGCGGCATTGCACCAGATCTCTTGATAAATGAGAAAGAGAACTCTTTTAAAATATTTCTCCAAACATGTCTGCAAAGAAAACAACAATATAATGCTGGTATCATTTACAGCTGAAGGAGAAAATGGAGCCTGAACAAATATGTTGTCCAGGTAGCCATTGAAATACATTAATACTTATTACAGACAAAAGAGTTCCTAGAACCTTCGTAAAAATTCTGTGAGCTGTAGATAGACCAAACTGAAAAAGTTTGTCCTGAAAGGCAAATCTTAGAAGCTTGAGATGGTCTAGGAATAGGCATGAAGGCATTCTTCAAATTAAATGTTGACTGCAATAGGCCTTTTAAAAAAAAAAAGGTGTAAAATGCCCCCTACCATAAAATAATCTGGATTTTGGCCACACCTTCAAACTGATTTGGAACAGGAAGAAGGCTCGTAGGAACAAAAAAGGACTATTGAGTTATGTGAACAATGGGTCCACAAATAAGAGCATTAGTCGATTTTAGAAGTTTTACATTTTTAAAAAAAATCTTGATCCACCGAGTCTTCTGAGATTTGCACAGACAAATTGTAACACCAAAGAGCAGACGCAACTGCTATAGAAGCAATCTTTGCTGAAAAAGGCCTTTCGATGAAAGGTTACCAATTTTATGTCCATATGGTTCTTGAAAAGTGTCCTATCCTCTAATGGAATAGTAGTGGATTTAGCTACCGTGAATAGCACTGACCACCACTGGGAACATTTCCTAAAGCTCCACATTAGAAGCTGGTAAAGGAAACATCTTACTGTATTAAACTTAGAGGACATATTAAAGGAGAAGACCAGGTTGGTTTACTCTCTGAAAATTATTTTAATAAGAGCCTCAGGAACAGGGAAACAAACCTCTTCTAACTCAGCAGAAGGTTTAAAAATCAATTTAATTTGTTTGAAAGGTTTTCCTCAGATGATTTAGGGTCTTAGATGCCTAAAGTACATAAAACCTCTTTAAACAAAGAACTAAGATGTTCAAGCTCAAGCATGAAAGAGATAGACTCTGTGTTCTGATCAGTAAAAAAAAATCCTGATTATCATAAAAAAACGCATCTTCAGAAAACAAACTGAGGTATCTGAGTCTGAAAACTATAAGAGCATATTAAGGTGTTCTGGTCTCTGGTTATGCAGAAGAACATAATAATGTAACTTTAGGATGACTTTCTGACATAGAACTTTTGCGCATACTTGGAGGAGGCATAGCTGCCACAACTACAGAGCATACAAACCTTTGAATCATGGAGAAAGATCTTAAGCACTCCCTTAGTTAGTTTCATAGAGGTAACTAGAGGAGTGATCAGTTCTGTCCACGCACCTTGGGAGAGGGTTATTCACTGGTAATTATTAGCAGGGAGGGCCAAGATAATAAAAATGTGCATACTTGGAGGAAGCATAGCCACCACAACTGCAGAGCACACAAACATTTAAATCCTGGAGAAAAATCTGAAGCATTCCCTTGTATTGAGGAAACAGATGGAGGACAGATTCCTTTAGAGGCAAGAGCAGCATTAGACTGTTAGAATGCCTAATGTGATCCATTAAGGAATTGCAAAGTTGAAATAATAACGATCCTGCAAAAAATAAAATAAAATTGCTCTTACTTGGAGGAGGCATAGCCACCACAACTACAGAGAGCACAAACCTTTTAATCCTGGATCCAAATCTGAAACACTCCCTTGTACTGAGGAAATAGAAGAAGGACAGATTCGTTTAGAGGCGAGAGCAGCATTAGATTTTTAGAATGCCTAATGAGATCCATTAAGGATTTGGAAAGCTGAACTGGTAACAACCCTGCAAAATAGAAACTAAAATTGTTATCAGTGGATCTACCCTCTAAAGCACCGGTTTTCAAACTGTGGGGTGCACCTCCCCAGGGGGGCACCAGAGCACTTGAGGGGAGGGGCGGGAAAGGAGAAGTGGAATTTTCTTTTCTTTTTTACTGCTCCACTGAGCGCGCAGCTCACCCGCAGTACAGAGGAGACTGCTGCGTTTACAGACAGAACCAGACTGATACTTAGCGTGCACTGCGCCCGCAGTGCTGTGAGTAAACACAGAACCAGACCAGCTGTACTGTAAGTACAAACGCTCACAGGGAGGGAGGGAGACATTTCTATGTAATGAATCCAATTAAAGTTTTGCTAAAGGGGAGGCCCACTGTCTAAGACTTTGAAAACCTCTGCTCTAAAGGATAATGTAAGGTAGTGAGGACACATTTCAGTATGCTCCATGAAAGAATACACAAACAGACAAATAAGATAAATGAAGACTACCACCATTTTTTTTTACTGTAAATACATATAAAAACAGTAAATAAAATGTTTGGAAACAATGTAAGTGGGACCTTCCAGCATAAAGTCAGAGACATATGAAACAGACAAGCTTGGGCAATAAGTATTAAACATCAGTAAATAGGATTTCAGTGGCTCTCATCCTATTGGCTGATTTGAAATTCCCAGCCAATAGGAATGCAAGGTACCCCAATATAAAACGGGTATCTCGCATTCAATCTTCAGTGTGCGGCAGACGATCGCATGAAGAGGACCCTCCACGCTGGATGTCTGTGCAGCCGCCGTTCCAGTTCTGCTCCGCCTTTGCCACCGGTATGAAGAAAAAAGATGGCCCAGTGCTGGATAAAGAGGGATCCGTCTGGAAGAAGACCTTCACCGCAGGACTTCAGGAATGGTGGGTACCTATGTTGGGGTTAGTGTTAGTTTTTTTGTGTGTTATTTTGGGGTGTTTTTTTTTTAGATTAGCGCCTTTTTATTGGGCAGCAAAAAAGCTGATTGCCCATACAAATTCCCCTTTTAGGGGCAGTGGGTAGCTTAGAATTATTTTAATTTGGGTCTTTTTTATTTTGGTGGTATGGGTGGGTGGGGGGTTGTATTGTTAGGGGGACTTTGTCCTTTTTTTTAAAAAAAAAAAAAAGCGGATTTCTTTAGGGCAATGCTAGGTAGTTTATTGTTAGATTCGTGTTTTTTTTATTTTGGGGTGGCTTTTTTGTTTTTATAGGGGTATCAGATTAGGTTTAATTTTTTTATTTTGGATAATAAAATTTATTATTTTTTGTAATCTTAGTTTTTTTATTTTTCTTAATTTTTTAATGTTTTTTTTTTTAATTTTAGTTTTTTTCGTAGTGTTAGGATTTTTTAATTTTTTAATTTAAGTTTTTTATTTTTGGTATATTTTATTTTGTTAAAATAGTAATGTTAGGTTGGCCAGTAGTCTTCTTATCCCGGTGTCAAGCTGGAATAATAGAGAATATCCCAGAGCAGAGAAAGTTCGCAAAATGAGGTTAACAGTACTCACACTATGCAGGGTAGTCTTTGGCGGCAGCAGGTAGGAATCAGCGGTTAGGCAGTTCAAGGGTAAACCACTTGAAGGACTGAAACAGACAGGATAGTCTCTGACGGCAATAGGTAGGGAATCCAGCGGTAAGGCAGTTCAAGGGTAAATCAATAGAATGGTCAGGCAGGCAGAGTTCGGCATCAGAATGGCAATACAATATTTTAGAGTTAAGGCAAGCAGAGTAGTCAAACAGGCAGCGTTCATCAACGGTAAAGCAATCCAGCAATTCAGGGGTTAAGGCAAGCAGCGTAGTCAAACAGGCAGAGTTCATCAACAGTTAAGCAGTCCAGCAATTCAGGGGTTAAGGCAAGCAGCGTAGTCAAACAGGCAGAGTTCATCAACAGTTAATCAAAACAGCAATTCAGCATAAGAAATACAGCACCCAGGAGCACAAGAAGAAACACCTATACTTGGGCACAGATTAGAGAGACTGAGGCCTTTACATAGGGAAGACAGGGCGGGCGGTGATGATGTCATCACCGTACTGCAGTTACACTGCCGTATCCCTAGCAACAGGAGGAGAGCCTGTGTCTGTGGCCACAGCAGAGCAGAGAGCAGCATGATAGTTATATTGTAAGTTTAATTTAAAGTTATGGGGTGTTAGGTTTAGGGGTTAATAGTTTAATTTAGGAAGTTGCGATGTGGGTGTTTTGTAGTTTAGGGGTTAATAGGTTAAGTTTAGTATTTGTGATGTCAGTGTTTGGTGGTTTAGGGGTTAATAGGTTTAGTTTAGTATTTGTGATGTGGGGGGGGCGGATTAGGGGTTAATAATTTTATTTAGTGTCGGCGATGTTGGGGGCGGCAGATTAGGGGTCGATAGTTTTATTTAGGTGTAAGCGATGTGGGGGGTCGGGGGTTTAGGGGTTAACAGGTTTATTTAGTGTTGGCACTGTGGGGGGCGGCAGATTAGCGGTTAATTTTTTTATTATAGTATTTGCGATGCGGGGTGGTGGTTTAGGAGTTAATAGGTAGTTTATGGGTGTTAGTGTGCTTTGTAGATTTTTGTTATGAGTTTTGTTAAACATTTTTTTTTCGCAAAATCCATTACTACTAGTCTTTGATTGCAGAATTTATCGTGGCGGTATAAGCTATAACGCTAGTGTAATAGCGGGACCGCACAACCTGTAATACAGGTGACCTGAAAATTCCACACTCAAAAGCCATTTTTTGAGTGCGGAATGGATCGCTAGCGGTATAGCCATACCGCCGTGACTTGTAATACGGTTCACTATTCCGCTTGCAAAGGCCAATTTTTCAGTGGTATAGCCGTACCGCTCAACTTGTAATCTAGGTCATGGTGCACAAAAAATATAAAATACACAAACAGACTCCCCCACACATTGGCAAACAGTTAAATCCCTTTTACTGTGTATATAACAGAGGGTATAAGTTTGCATTGAGATGTAACTCCCAGGTGAATTAGCTGAATTTTAATTAGAAGCTATTAATATATAATAAAGTGTCCATAATTACTAGACTAAGTATGAAAATTCTAAGTAATAAAGGTGAAATTAGTCTGTTACATGTGAATGTCCCCTGGCGATAATGTACCTCAAAATTGGTGTACCTACTAATAGCGTGTGAGCTATGTGAGTGCAAGAAATGGCTGCACTTACCTCAGATGCACCCAAACTACCATGTTTACTGGCTGCAGAAAAGACTGTTTTCGGTAGAGAGCCCATCCAGTGCTGTGTACATCACAGCAGATGATCTATGTATGGAGTAAATTGATGGCCCTATACTCCAAAATCCCCTCTGCCTCTCAGTAGCAGCTCTCTGAGGGGAAATGGGCTTCAAAATGGTCTTTAAGCACCTGAATTCTTCACCTTTCTCCTGTGAAGAAAAAAAAAAAGAGACTAGAATACCTGAGAAGTGGGAGAGATTAAGTGCTCTAGGAGCTTTGGGAATATTTACCTCCTCCTACTGGCCAGGAGTTGAATTCCAGGAGTAATAGCTTGTGGACTCTCACCATCTTATGAAAGAAAATCTGATTTCATTCAACACAGTGTTAAAATTATTATCCAAAGTGTGATCTGGAGAAGACGCTCAAAACAGTGTCTCACAGTGTAACTTGATTACACACTAGCATCCATTCAAAGGAGGATTATTAAAATGAAAAGTTGCTGTGGCCCTCTGGGAAATCTGGTTTGCTGGTAGGCTAATACAACCATGGGGTCAATACCTATGACAGCCCATACGCATCTTGAGAATTTCTATAGCACAATTACATTGAACAGTAAAATAGCACTTTAATCTAATCTAAGCTAAAGGAATATTAAAGACAATTTTTTATAAACACATCAAAGATTATTCACTGCAATGCAAAAGATTTGCATTAAAAACAAAGTTTTTCAATGAGTTTCTAACCTTAAATATAATCTTGAGAAAGTTCCATCATAACTGAACAAAATGTATAATTAGTTTTTGTTCACATAGGGCTTCCATAGTTTAACGTAGTTACGTAGGAGTGCCAGGTGGTTTGAATTTGTTGGCATGGGAATAGGGATAATTAAGGAATCTCTGCATAGGAGAAACTGCTGTGTGGCTGGAGTTCCAGAGACATATTTTGTGTCAGTCTTGGAGCAGGGATTTAACATAAAATTTAGCTTTTTAAGGTGAATCGGAGAAGCACTTATCTTTTTTTTTTAGAATAACTATAAATATACATAGTTTTGCAGGCTCCTTTCTACGAGCCCAGGACACAGCTCCCGTACACGGTAGTACGTGTGTCCTTAAGGGCTCAATTACAGACTCCGTACCCTGTACAGTGTCTATCATTAAGGGATTAAAAATTTCTATCTAAATCATGAAAGTTTAATTTGTATGGGGGATCTCTTAAAAGGCTGTGACATAATTTTGATTTTACTGTGCCTTTAATGTTAGCTGTTGTATAACAGAGACATCTACTGGCAGTTTTGAAAAATAGCATGAAACAAATTTACTATGGCACAGAAAATATTTACATTGTCTTGTACAATAAATAGTATTCCACTAGCTAAAACTAATCTGCCTCTGCCATAA
Organism: Bombina bombina; assembly: GCF_027579735.1. Taxonomy (NCBI): domain Eukaryota; kingdom Metazoa; phylum Chordata; class Amphibia; order Anura; family Bombinatoridae; genus Bombina; species Bombina bombina. The sequence continues at coordinate 194,802,535 of NC_069506.1, read as the reverse complement.
CTATCATAATTTTATTGTTAGCTGTTGTATGACAGAGACATCTATTGACTATTTGGAAAAGTGCACGTAACAAAAGTACAATAACAGAAAATATATTCATTTTTATTGCATAATAAATAGCAGTCCGCTATTTTTTTTTCTGTGAAAAAGGGGTAGATTTATTAAGCAGCGGATGCTACAATATACCCCCAATGTTTCCAGCTCGCCGGTTTCTGTGAAAAAGGGGTAGATTTATTAAGCAGCGGATGCTACAATATACCCCCAATGTTTCCAGCTCGCCGGAAACATAAGTAAAGAAGAAGCGGTCATAAGACCACCGCTTTCCATGGACAATCCCTGAATTGAGGAGACTGTCCCCGGATAATTTATGTCCCCGGAAATGTCCCTGGGAAGACGGTCTCCACACGTCCCTAGTTACCAGTTTGTGATATGGAGATTGCTTTCTTTTCCTCTGTTACAAAATTCTTCAGTTTTAATATAGAGTTTAATGAATATGAAAAGGGGGAATGGATAGGAAAGGGGGGAATGGATAGGAAAAGGGGGGATGGATATGAAAAGGGGGAGATGGACAAAAAGGGGGGAATGAACATAAAGGAGGGATGATGGACTGTGGACATGAAAAGGAGGGATGATGGACATGAGAAGTGTATGGGAGGGAGGGGGTGAAATGGACTGTTGATTCTGTAGTTGAAAAGTTTGCAAAAATTAAAACCAGGCAAATTTTAAATAAATTTGAGTATACTAGCATTAAATGCATTTTACTGCTTGTCAGGATATCTGTGAGTGTTATTGAATAGTATATATATATATATATATATATATATATATATATATATATATATATATATATGTATGTATGTATATTTATCTACACCAAATAATACATTTATTTGTGAAACTGTTTGTGAGGCAGCCTCCTCTTGTTCTGAAGCACAGATTTGTAAAACAAAAGAAACAGACACTTGTAAAACTCAAGATGTCACTTTAACAGAGGATCCCTCTTCTATGTAATAAAAGTTATCAGATAACTAACCCCTCTGGATAAACATACGTGATGTCTGAGATGGGTCTTTGAGGCTTGATGCAATTAGCCAATAGGATTGAACTTCAATCCTATTGGCTGATTGGATCAGCCAATAGGATTTTTTCTACCTTAATTCCGATTGGCTGATAGCCAATTGGAATTCAAGGGACGCCATCTTGGATGACGTCATTTAAAGGAACCTTCATTCTTCAGTTGGACTTCGTTGGAAGAGGATGCTCCGCGTTGGATGTCTTGAAGATGGCCCCGCTCTGCGCCGGATGGATGAAGATAGAAGATGCCGCCTGGATGAAGACTTCTGCCCATCTGGAGGACCTCTTCTGGCCGGCTTTGATGAAGAATTCTGCCCGTCTGGAGGACCACTTCGCCCGGCTTCATTGAGGACTTCGGCCCGGCTGGGTGAAGACTTCTCAAGGTAGGGTGATCTTCAAGGGGTTAGTGTTAGGTTTTATTAAGGGGGGATTGGGTGGGTTTTAGAGTAGGGTTGGGTGTGTGGGTGGTGGGTTTCTAATGTTGGGGGGTATTGTATTTTTTATTACAGGTAATAGAGCTGATTACTTTGGGGCAATGCCCCGCAAAAGGCCCTTTCAAGGGCTATTTGTAATTTAGTATAGGGTAGGGCTTTTTATTATTTTGGGGGGCTTTTTTATTTTATTAGGGGGATTCGATTAGGTGTAATTAGTTTTATAAACTTGTAATTATGGAGGGGCGGAGCTAGCCAGCAACAGGAGAAGTCGCAGGTCTGTGTAGCTCTGCGCATAAAACACCAAAAAGTAGTTATAAAGCCGATAATTTCAGATAAAATTGCCTAAATTCCAACCTCTGAGCACTAGTAGAGGTGTTCGACCCTTTTTAAATAACCACTGAAAGGTTTTAAGCAAGATCGTTGAGAACCGGATCACCAGCACCGGAGGAAAAGCAGGAAAGACCGCGGCTGCGGCCTACCCGGAACCTCGACACGGACCTAGAATCCGAAGGGAAAAGATAATAGTAGGGGAACATACTAGCAGCCAACCTAACCTTTCAAACTCTCAGGGGCATTAGCCGGAAGATTGCGGGAGAGACCCGCCACTTTTGCTGCAGAAGTCACACGCTGCCGAAAATCCCACAACCCCTTAATCCAGCCTCACTGTGCCTCTCCGGAGGGTCGGGGCTCCGCTCCGGAGAGACACAACAAACTCCAAGACACGAGGTGAAGTGGTACCATCAACACTCACATTAGCCCAGAAATATCAGATCACGGAGGCCTACCGATCAGTAACAGGTGCGGGCGCGCACACGACCTCTCACGACCTAAAGGCCACAAACGCAACCGCAGCACCCGATAAGGATACCACTCTCCGGAGAGGTACGAATACAAGTAAGTCAATTACTACATGTAAGTGACTGGGGGAGACGGTGGCGCGAATCTCCGCCATCCTGTTTCTGCGCAAACTGCAGGCATACCAAACTAGGCCCAACTAAGGGATTCAGGACAGAAAGCTATTAACAGAATCCGGTGTACTGAGAGGGGTAAGCACAACAATCAGACCTCCAGACCATCACAATTCAGGCCTAATCTTTAGCAAAAGACTCTGGACATATAGAGTTATCACATAGGCCCACCAAAAGTATTTGGCTGATCACGCATATATACTATACCAGCACTGTCAACTCAGAACCATATACATAACGCCTCAGATACAACTGACAGTGCAGAGACAATCCCATCAAGGATCACCATAGCTAACTTTCAGAAAACAAAACAGGGTGATAACCACTGAAACACGGAAAACATAGTATTCCTCAGTAAATCACGCCAATGTGAGTACTAGCTCAAACACTCCTAAATAGTCTCCTTATAGGACTCCAATAAGACCAAATCCTCTACCTAGGCTATTGCTAATAATACTGATAACCTGGGAATATCTGAAGAGGATTAACAGGAGCCTGCTAGTCATTCGACAAGAGAGACTTTACACTAACACCATACTCCTCCCTCCATAAGCTAAATGTGAAAGTGATGAGAAAAGGGGCAGCTATGAGGCCTGAACTTTGAACACGACTATCTATTGAGTATGGGGTAACAACAGTTATGAAAAAAAATCCTTAATTAGCCCTTAGAGATCCTGAGAACAAACCAGCACAAGATTTGCATAAAACAGCTGCATTGCAAGGAAGACCCCATAAAAGATTCATTTTACCACCCACTGAAAGCCTCAAGATGAAAAATAAATCACAAACAGTAAAGGAGTGCCTATCAAGGTCTCAATCAAAGCATAAAGGACTTGATAAAAGCATCTCTAACCCTATATCTAGCCCGCAAGCTCAGAGCTCAGAAATACCTGAAGGAGCCAGAACAGAAGAACCAAACAAAGAGCTTCTACAGCAGATTAAATCTCTATTTCAAGAAGAATTCAAGACAGCCCTATCAGAAATAAAACAAGACCTAAGGGAAATAGGTGAGAGAACTGCTGAATTAGAGGAAAAACTGGACAATGTGACTGAGGAAATCCCTATATTGAGAGACTCCATCCAAGATAATTCGACTTACATCAGCAGGCTTGAAGAACAGATAGAGGATCTAGAAAATAGATCAAGAAGATCTAACTTGAGAATCCGGAACCTCCCAGAGACTTACAAAAATTTAGAGGAAACCATTACTGAGTTGTTCACACAACTAGTCCCAGATATTGATCCAACTACCCTCCTCATGGACAGGGTACACAGGGCCCTCACAAGACCTCAACAAAATGCAAACAGGGACATAATCCTGAAAATGCACTATTACCACGTCAAAGAAAGAATCCTAAAAGCAGCCAGGGATAAAAAATGCATAGAATTTGAAGGACACAACATTCAAATATTCACAGATCTTGCTCCTATCACACTACGAAAAAGAAGGGAAATGAAACCAATTACTGCAGCCCTAGTGAAGGAACACATAAAATATAGGTGGAATTTCCCTTTCAAATTGGTTTTCTCATACCAGAATGGAAGCTACAGCTGCAATACCCTTGAGGAGGGGAAAGTACTGCTTCACCGTCTTCAAATCCAAGCTGACATACCAACAACTCCTACTGAACCTTCACCACCAAGAAAATCTTTCCAGAAAGAATGGATACCAGTGGGAAGAAGTGGCAAAGCAAAAAAACAAAGAATTGCACCCAAACAGGACACTGGTGAAGCTGACCCGGATGAGACTGAGAGCACTTTGTCCTGAGAGCTAAGTAGAATATAATTCTTTGAGTGTAATAAGACTAACTCACTTTAAACAGAAACTGTTTCTTTAAGTTGGGCCATGTCCAACGCGGACTGTCATGTTATCTTTTCCCTGTTCTACAGGTTTAGTATTGTTATGTTTCTTTTCTTCCTTATTTAACTACACTCGAGCTCTATTACATATGAGTCACATTTGTTATACAACCCTTACCCTCGAAAGGTATGACTCCCGTATTAACATCTTACCTATCTCAGCCAACTTAAGGCACACTAAAGCTTTTTGCCTGATAGGCTGAATGAGATATAACTGACCTCCTAGAGGGTTCCTTACATTATACTCCCCTTATCCCCCAATAAGAGGGATTAATGATGTTTATTCCAGTTACATGTTTTCTCAGGATCTCCCCCCCCTCCCATCCCCACCCCCCCATCCACCCCTGCACCCCCCCCAAACCTCACCCCCCCAAACCCCCCCCCCCCCATATACTTTTCTCTATACTCACAGATAAGCTAAAATTGAGTTTGGGTTTCAAGGTTGCCTAAATGTTATTGTTTGTTTTTTCAACTCACTTACACAATGTTATTTCCAATGTTGATTTTCAGAATACTATTGTTACATCTTTGGTCATTTTTTTATTGGTTACTCCATGCTACCTATAAGGAGATTTATATGTCATTTACTACAAAAGCATTAACTACCGACAAGAAACCTGCTAGACTAGACTTACTTCTTAACTTTTATAAAGGTTTGATATGCTTTTCAGTAGCGAGAACTGAGACTGGCCTGGTCTGTGGGGCCCCCCCTCAAATGGAAGAAGTTCTGACACAACCCCAAGAGATGCACAGGTACCACATTATGAAAATTCCCCCTAAACAGCCCCCATGTCTATAAAAATAATTTCACATAATGTTAGGGGTTTAAACTCAGACATCAAAAGGAAAAAAGCAATTTTAGAATATAAAGCCATGAATGCTAAGATTGTGATGCTTCAGGAAACACACTTTACGTCTATGTTTACCCCCAAATACTGGGACAAAGTATACCCTACACAATTCCACGCCATTGGCCCAAAAAAGAAATGTGGAGTCTCAGTGCTAATCCACTCATCCTTAAACTTCCATGAGGAATCTATAATAAGAGATAGAGAAGGTAGATACATCATAATACAGGGTTCTATTCACAACACCCCAATACTATTAGTGAATGTATATGCTCCCAACGAGCTACAATCCAATTTTATCTCCAAACTCAGCAAACACTTAACATTGTGGAAAAAATATAAAACCATAATAGGAGGTGACTTCAACCTCACCATGAATGATAAAATTGACAGATCCTCACAAGCCTCCATACATACTAACTCTACCACAAAATCAAATAGAATATTGCTCGATTTCACTTTAGACCATAACCTAACAGATAGTTGGTGAGCGATGAATCAAGGGGTACATGACTACACATATTACTCCCCCATGCACGCATCACAATCAAGAATAGATTATATATTCGTAAGCCAAATTCTGGTCCCCCTAATAGTCAATACAACCATTACTAATTGCTCTTGGTCAGACCACTCTATAGTGGAGACCACGATGGCGGGACTAGTTAACCCACAAAGAACAAAATCCTGGACACTCAATGCATCACTATTAAGAGAAGGCCCAACTTTAGAATTGATTAAGCAACAAATTGCTGAATTCATAGAAATTAACAATAACTCTACTAACAATCCAGCACTAGAATGGGGGGCATTGAAAGCCTACACACGAGGTCTACTCATATCCGAATCTAGCAAACAAAAAAAACAGCGAGAGGCTAGACTGCTAAGTTTAAAATTAGAGACTAATAGACTTAGGTCACAACTAGGAAACAATCCTTCGCGAACACTAACTACCCAGCTTAAAACCAAAAACGCGGAATTAGATTCACTCTTAAACTCAGAGGCTATCAGATCAATAAGAGTAGTCGATACACAATACTATATTTATGGAAACAAACCGGACCAGATGCTAGCAAATAAATTGAAAGAGATTGTCAGGGCCACAACCGTCCCACAAATACAATGCCCAGATAATAAGATCACTAATGACCCTCAAGATATTGCTAACTTATTTGCGGATTACTACAATAAATTGTATAATATTCCTAACTCACATAAAGGCAGAAATAAAACACCAGACTTAACATCGTTTCTTGGAGATAGTAAACTACCAACACTAACAGAGGAGGAATTGGACTCCTTAAATCGCCCCATAACACAAGAAGAAATAAAACTTAGTATCAAAAACCTTAAAGGATCTAAAGCCCCAGGCCCTGACGGTTACCCTGGCATTTTTTACAAAACACTACAGCCATTACTAGTACCACAATTAGTTAAAGTATTCAACGCTATGATGCAGGGCAAGGAAATACCAAGAGAAATGTTGATGGCCAGAATTTCAGTGATCCCAAAACCAGGCAAGAACAAACATCACTGCCAAAATTATAGGCCCATCTCCCTGATTAATCAGGATATCAAACTATTTACCAAAATTCTTGCAAATCGTCTAAATCCACTTCTCCTTAAATTAATTCACCCAGATCAGGTAGGATTTATTTCTCAAAGGGAAGCCCCAGACAACACGAGAAAAATTATTGACCTTATTAACGTAGCCACTGTGGGACGAGTGCCTTCTCTGTTTCTATCTTTGGACGCAGAGAAGGCATTCGATAGAGTGGATTGGGGTTTTATGTTTGCAGTACTTGAAAAGGTAGGCATCAAAGGGGAGTTCTATGATGCTATCAAATCTCTATACTCATTCCCGACAGCTTTTGTTAAATTATCAGGCTACCAATCTTCACCAATACATATTAACAACGGCACCAGACAAGGTTGCCCGTTATCCCCACTTTTATTTGCTTTAAGCATTGAACCACTGGCTATCAAAATCAGAGAAAATAAGGACATATCAGGAATTGAGGTGGGACACTCTGAACACAAGATCTCCCTATTTGCGGATGACGTGATATTGACATTAACAAAACCACTACTATCCCTTCCACTAGTATATAAAATCATCCAACAATTCGGGACTTTATCGGGCTATAAAATTAACGGAGATAAATGCGAAGCCCTGGGAGTTGGAATTCCAGCCCACACCAAAAAATTAATAGAGCTAAACTTCTCATTTGGATGGCCCAAGAAGTCCATTAAATATTTAGGAATCCAACTCTCTAGCAATATACATTCTCTATACAATATAAATTATCTCCCCATGTTTAAAAAAATCAGAGCCCTTTTAACTAAATGGATGAAACTTAAAATCTCCCTTTATGGTAGAATTATCTCGGTCAAGATGTCTTTGTTACCCAAATTACTATACTTATTTCGCTCCTTACCCATCACCCTTCCTCACTCTGACTTACATAAGCTTCAAAAAGACATCTTACGATTTGTGTGGCAGGGGAAACGAGCCAGAATCAATAAAACACTCATGTGTTCCCCCAAAAAGATGGGAGGAGTGGGTCTCCCAAATCTAATTCCATACTATTACTCGGCCCGCATCGCCCAAACTTCATACTGGTTCAAAACTAAAAACAATTCACAGTGGCTAAACATTGAATCTGCTGTTATGAACACTATACCACTCTCACACCTATTATGGACCCCAGATACCCCCACCACTCATAAGAAAAGCGAATTCATAGCAATTCAACATACCTTACACATTTGGAAGATATTGAACTCTAGATTCCCATTACTAAATAAAAGATCAGCGATCACACCATTGATAACCCAAACCTCCTCACTTGATAGCACTGTACAACAGAAATGGCATAACAAAGGGCTTTATAGGATTGCAGATGTATATAAAGAGGGTAAAATGATTTCCTTCACACAATATCAGGCCCTAGACACAGAAGATAGGAATATCTGGTACCATTACCTCCAACTAAAATCTAGAGTATATCAAATCATGGGGACCGAGAGAGCCCCCGTAACCACCACATTAGAAAAGCTCTGTCTGGCTGATTATCATATAAGAGGTGGAATTTCAACCCTTTACACCTTATTTAACAACCCCCCTCCAGATATCAAACCCCCCTTAATGTTAAAATGGGAAAATTACACAGGGAGGACTTGGTCAATTGGGACTTGGAGAGACAATCTCAGCGATGGTCTATCTTTCACACAAAACGCAACCCTCAAAGAAAACTTTATTAAAGTAGCCTTCAGATGGTACTTATTCCCGACTAGATCAGGGGGAAAAGGGGACCCCTTAACCAAGTTCTGCTATAGAGGATGCGGGGAGCTTGGGACATACCCACATATGTGGTGGGAATGTAGATACGTTAAAGAGATATGGGATCAAGCCTCAAACTTCATGAGCAAGATCTTCGAAAAAACAATAAAGCTAACCATGGAACAAGCTCTGCTCCACTTCCCGATCCCGGGGCTCTCTAGACACAATAACAAACTAGGAAGATGGGTTTGCACAATAGTTAGACTAGGTATAGCCCAATTTTGGAAGGGACTCCCCCCGAGCTTCGAACTGATAAAAAAAAAAGATGATATACCATTTTGATAAAGCAAGTGCCTCAGCAGAATACCTAAATGATAAAAAAACATTCCTGTTACAATGGGAACCTTTCATACACTACCACGAGGCCTCCAGGAGGAGGGGGGGGGGGGCGGACACGGACTAGGCCAGACGAACTGTTGTTTGTAGCATCTACATTGAATGTTCGGAATGAACTGTGTTAACTTCGAACCTGTATAACATAACGTGTATTTTTGGAGTATTTACTTTTTATTGGAATGACCTTTGACTATTGGAATATTTGATCATTGATATATTGTATTTGTAAAATCCTTGAATAAAATCTTTTCAACATAAACTTGTAATTATTTTATTATTTTCTGTAATTTAGTGTTTTTTTCCGTACTTTAGATAATTTCTTTCAATTGTATTTAATTGTAGTTAGTTTATGTAATTCATTTAATTATAGTGTAGTGTTAGGTGTAATTGTAACTTAGGTTAGGATTTATTTTACAGGTAAATTTGAATTTATTTTAACTAGGTAGCTATTAAATAGTTAATAACTATTTAATAACTATTCTACCTAGTTAAAATAAATACAAAGTTGCCTGGAAAATAAAAAAAAAACCCTAAGCTAGCTACAATGTAACTATTAGTTATATTGTAGCTATCTTAGGGTTTATTTTATACGTAAGTATTTAGTTTTAAATAGGAATAATTTAGTGAATGATAGTTATTTTATTTAGATTTATTTAAATTATATTTAAGTTAGGGGGGTGTTAGGGTTAGGGTTAGACTTAGGGGTTAATAACTTTAATATAGTTGCGGCGACGTTGGGGGCGGCAGATTAGGGGTTAATAAAATGTAACTAGTGTTTGCGATGCGGGAGGGCGGTGGTTTAGGGGTTAATATGTTTATTATAGTGACGGCAATGTCTGGTTTGGCAGATAAGGGGTTAAAAATATTTTTTTAGTGTTTACGATGTGGGGGGCCTCGGTTTAGGGGTTAATAGGTAGTTTATGGGTGTTAGTGTACTTTTTAGCACTTTAGGTAAGAGTTTTATGCTACAGCTTTAGCCCATAAAACTCTTAACTACTGACTTTTAAATGCAGTACCAGTCTTGACAGGAGAGGCTGTACCGCTCACTTTTTTGCAGACTCATAATACCGGCGTTATGCAAGTCCCATTGAAAATATAGGATATGCAATTTACGTAAGTGGTTTTGCGGTATTAGCGACTCTGGCCAAAAAAGTGAGCGGTACACCTGTCATTTCAAGACTCGTAATACCAGCATTAGGAAAAAAGCAGCATTGGGACCTCTCAACGCTGCTTTTTAAGTCTAACGCAAGACTCGTAATCTAGGTGACAGTCTCTATAAGCAAAAATTGGGCTAATTTTCTTATATATATTGCAAAATACCTCTCTTAATTTATGAGGTGAACTGGACTTATCTGAAAAAGCTGAAACTTTAATTTGGTGTATCTGGTAACATATAAAAGGTTGTTTTATACTTTTATATTTAAATCAAAGGTATTTTGTTGTTACAGTTAGATTGCAGCTGGTAATTTAAAGAGCACAATTGGTATTTTAAATGTATATCCATAGTCCTGTGTAGTTTTAACTAGTCACATTAATGCTAAATAATTTTACTTGCTAGATAAAGGTATTTTGTATTTCATATCTCTAAGTCAGGCTTATTATTGTAAGTAAACCTCTCTGGTGTTTATAAGTTAATTGCAGCTATTGTGATCTATTTAAAACTTGTTTTACGGTGGCTAAATAAATTGGCATATAAATTGGCTGTTTGCATTAATAATATATACAACTTCTGGTGTTTTTAATTGGAGTTATATAGAATCATTTGTGGGCTAAGTAGCTTAATTATACTTGTCTGAAAGTTATCTTAAATCTACTGAGATCCAGTAAGATTTGTGTGAAGTATCTTGTTATACTGTTTAACTAAACACTGTTAAGCTAACGGTCCATACTCTGGTATTTTATTGTGGTATTTTAATGCGATTCATTGTGAGTAAAGTTAATTTTAAAGGTATATCTTTTATGATCTTTGTAAAGAATATTATAACAGCATAAGCATGTATAGTTGATTCATAATCTAGTTTTTATATGAATATATTTCAATGTGTTTATAAATTTAATTAATCAAGAATTTAGGAATAAATATTAATTTCAATTGTTTTGTATATACATTTTAATTGGAGGTTATTTTAAATAATAATAATAAATAAATTGTATTTATAACCCTGGTATATACTGACATACTTGTGCATTGATATTATGGTGCCATGCTGCAGGTAAATATAGCAAGGATTTTAATTAGTGTGATTGAACCATGGGGTTATGACCAGGGGACGGCTGACAGCCTTAGGCCTTTGGGGCAAGTCCAGCCAACACAGGTGACAGTGAATTTTGATGCCCCCCAAAAAAACAATTAAAGGGACAGTCAAGTCCAAAAAAAACTTTCATGTTTCAAATCGGGCATGTAATTTTAAACAACTTTCCAATTTACTTGTATCACCAATTTTGCTTTGTTCATTTGGTATTCTTAGTTGAAAGCTAAACCTAGGAAGGCTCATATGATAATTTCAAAGCCCTTGAAGGCCGCCACTTATCGCATGCTTTTTTATTTTATTTTCACAACAGGGGAGAGCTAGTTTATGTAAACCATATAGATAACATTGTGATCACGCCTGTGGCTTGTGGCAGACACTAAATGTAAGTCAATAGATAATAAATAAAATGTTATGTGATCATGGGGCTGTCAGAAGATGCTTAGATACAAGGAAATCACCAAGGTAAAAAGTGTATTAATATAACTGTGTTGGTTGTGCAAAACTGGGGAAGGGGGAATAAAGGGATTATCTATCTTTTAAAACAACAAAAATTCTGGTGTTGACTGTCCCTTTAATCCCTTAGGGTTGCAGATATTTACTGTAAGGTTTTATTTTTAGTGCAAGAAAACACAAGAGGGCGCTAATATAACCATATACTTGATGATACATACAATAAAAAATGTGTCTTAATCTCATTAAAATTTATATGTGCATGATTGAAATGGAAAGTGGCACCTCATTAAATATAATATATCATATAAGCCCACAATGCAAAAGCTGGGATAAACAATCTGTGTGATGAATAATATAGTCCAATGTGATCCCCGCCGACAACGATGGACTCTCAGTGATCAGGAAACTAACCCCTTCTTCAAAATACAGCAGGCAGATCTGTAAAAGTTGAGAACAAACAGAGGCGACCAATGTGTGTGTCCACAGCAATAATGCCCAAACATGTAGCAATATTCTATACCCAGGGTACTCACACTCTTGCCGAGCACACCAATGTGCTTGTGGAAACAGACTGGTTGTCAGAGCAAACCAGCTTGCTCTCTCCTGTAAACACTCTCCCTGCAGTGATCAGATGGAGACAGGCTCACTGGCTCTTCCAAAGCGGTATGGTAATGAGAAACTCACTTGTCAAGGATTGCAAACAATGTTGTAAAAACAAATCCTTTAATCAATGAAAATATACAAGTCCTTATGATACAAGTGAGTAAACAAAGGAAATAAGTGATCACTTATTTCCTTTGTTTACTCACTTGTATCATAAGGACTTGTATATTTTCATCTAGTCACATATCCAAGGTTTTTTTTATATATAGTTTAACTTTTCTCTGTGCTTACAGGGAGAGAAGGGGATTTGGCCCAGTCAGTGTATTTTAACAGTGGCTTGCCATTCATATCAGGTAGTGGTTATAGAATGCGAGCTCAATCCTATTGGCTGATTGGATCAGCCAATAGGATTTTTTCTACCTTAATTCCGATTGGCTGATAGAATTCTATCAGCCAATCGGAATTGAAGGGACGCCATCTTGGATGACGTCACTTAAAGGTACCGTCATTTAGTGTTAGTCGTCGGAAGGAAGAGGATGCTCCGCGTCGGATGTCTTGAAGATGGACCCGCTCCGCTCCGGATGGATGAAGATAGAAGATGCCGTCTGGATGAAGACTTCTGGCCGTCTGGAGGACCTCTTCTGCCCGGATAGGATGAAGACTTCTGGCCGTCTGGAGGACCACTTCTGCCCGGTTGGGTGAAGACATCTCAAGGTAAGGTGATCTTCAAGGGGTTAGTGTTAGGTTTTATTAAGGGGGTATTGGGTGGGTTTTAGAGTAGGGTTAGGTGTGTGGGTTTTAATGTTGGGGGGGTATTATATTTTTTTTACAGGTAAAAGAGCTGATTACTTTGGGGCAATGCCCCGCAAAAAGCCCTTTTAAGGGCTATTTGTAATTTAGTAGAGGGTAGGGATTTTTATTATTTTGGGGGGCTTTTTCATTTTATTAGGGGGATTAGATTAGGTGTAATTAGTTTAAAAAACTTGTAATTATTTTATTATTTTCTGTAATTTAGTGCTTGTTTTTTTTCCATAATTTAGATAATTGTATTTAATTGTATTTAATTGTAGTTAGTTTAGGGAATTAATTAAATTATAGTGTAGTGTTAGGTGTAATTGTAACTTAGGTTTATTTTTATTTTACAGGTCAATTTTTACTTATTTTAGCTAGGTAGCTATTAAATAGTTAATAACTATTTAATAACTATTGTACCTAGTTAAATAAATACAAAGTTGCCTGTATAATATAAAATAAACCCTGAGCTAGCTACAATGTAACTATTAGTTATATTGTAGCTAGCTTAGGGTTTATTTTATAGGTGAGTATTTAGTTTTAAATAGGAATAATTTAGTTAATTAAAGTTATTTTATTTAGATTATTTTAAATTATATTTAAATTAGGGGGTGTTAGGGTTAGATTTAGGTTTAGGGGTTAATATATTTATTATAGTGGCGGCGACGTTGGTGGCGGCAGATTAGGGGTTAATAAGTGTAGTTAGGTGGCAGCAACATTGGGGGCGGAAGAGTAGGGGTTAATAAATAAAATGTAGGGTTCGGCGATGTTGGGGGCAGCAGATTAGGGGTTCATAAGTATAATGTAGGTGGCGGCGGTGTCCGGAGCGGCAGATTAGGGGTTAATAATATAAAGCAGGTGTCCGCGATGTTGGGGGCGGCAGATTAGGGGTTAATAAGTGTAAGATTAGGGGTGTTTAGACTCTGGGTTCATGTTCGCTCACTTTTCTGCGTTTGTAAAAACCCGTAATACCAGTGATGTCTGTAAGTAAATGGTGAGCTGAAACTGATCGTTAGCCCCGCCAATAGAATGCGAGCAGCCAATAGAATGCAAGCTCAATCTTATTGGCTGATTTGATTAGCCAATAGGATTGGAGTTCAATCCTATTGGCTGATCCAATCAGCCAATAGGATTTTTTCTACCTTAATTCCGATTGGCTGATAGAATTCTATCAGTCAATCAGAATCTAAGGGACGCCATCTTGGATGACGTCACTTAAAGAGATATTCATTACGAAGAAGCCGACGTTTGAAGAGGATGCTCCATGTCGGATGTCTTGAAGATGGAGTCGCTCCGCGTCGGAAGGATGAAGATAGAAGATGCCGTCTGGATGAAGACTTCTGCCAGTCTGGAGGACCACTTCTGCCCATCTGGAGGACCACTTCTGCCGGCTTCGTTGAGGACATCTTGTCGCTTGGATGAAGACTTCTCCCGGTAAGTGAATCTTCGGGGCTTAGTTTTAGGATTTTTTAAAGGGTATATTGGGTGTGTTTATTTTTTAGGTTAGGGACTTTGGGCCGCAATAGAGCTAAATGCCCTTTTAAGGGCAATAACCATCCAAATGCCCTTTTCAGGGCAATGGGGAGCTAAGGTTTTTTTAGTTAATATTTTATTTGGGGGGTTGGTTGTGTGGGTGGTGGGTTTTACTGTTGGGGGGGGTGTTTGTATTTTTTTTTACAGGAAAAAGAGCTGATTTCATAGGGGCAATGCTCTGCAAAAGGTCCTTTTAAGGGCTATTGATAGTTTAGTTTAGGCTCGGGTTCTTTTTATTTTGGGGGGCCTTTTTTATTTTGATAGGGCTATTAGATTAGGTGTAATTAGTTTAAAGATCTGTAATTTGTTTTTTATTTTCTGCAATTTAGTGTTTGTTTGTTTGTTTAATTTAGCTAATTTAATTTCATTTATTTAATTGTATTTAATGTAGGTAATTTATTTATTTAATGTAGGTAATTTATTTAATTGTAGTGTAGTGTTAGGCGTTAGTGTAATTTAGGTTAGGTTTTATTTTACAGGTAAATTTGTATTTATTTTAGCTAGGTAGTTATTAAATAGTTAATAACTATTTAATAACTATTCTACCTAGTTAAAATAAATACAAACTTGCCTGTAAAATAAAAATAAACCCTAAGCTAGCTACAATGTAACTATTAGTTATATTGTAGCTAGTTTAGGGTTTATTTTATAGGTAAGTATTTAGTTTTAAATAGGAATAATTTAGTTAATGATAGGAATATTTATTTAGATTTATTTAAATTATATTTAAGTTAGGGGGTGTTAGGGTTAGACTTAGATTTAGGGGTTAATACATTTAATATAGTGGCGGAGACGTTGTGGCGGAAGATTAGGGGTTAATAAGTGTAGGTAGGTTGCAGCGACATTGGGGGTGGCAGATTAGGGGTTAATAAAAATAATGTAGGTGTCGGCGATGTTGGGGGCAGCAGATTAGGGGTTAATAAGTATAATCGAAGAAAAGTTAGAACTCACAGCGCTATAAAAAAGTGACCTATAGCTCCTATCTGAGGTGGGTCCCCAACTACCCACAAATAGAGATACTGCAAAGTTTGGGGTTTAGAGAGGAGTGCCAGAAGAGGCAAGGTCTCGGGAGTGCGGAGGTAATACAGTGATGATCTATGTCAGTATAATACCCTATTTGTTCAAAATCCTCAAAGTTACAATGAATTTATCGGCAATAAATGGTAAAATGTAATATGACACAATTTATTACAGATTAATAAAAATGAATTATATCACTAAACATGGATCCATGGTACACAAAAGAACATAAGTATAAAATCACATAAGTATAAAATCAGTCCAATAAATATATATAATATGTATATATATGTACAATTGAACACTAAAAATAATTTATAAAATGCCAAAATTGAGTATAATCCTCCCAAAGAAGTGACCCAAAAAGTGGTAACTGAAAAACTAACACGTAATGCTAAAAACAGTATAGTAAAAAATTATAGGAGTCGATAAACGTCACTATCCTCTACTTAAAGGTCTAGATATATACGCACTGGTAGGGGTGTAGCCTGGATAGAGGATCAAAAAGCTATACAATAAATGGTACAAATATAGCAAAGAACAATTTTGCAGAAATACTACAAATGAAAAAATATATTCCAGATGGTGGATTAAAAGGTGATCAAAAAATTAACTAGTGTGTACACAAACTAGTGCTAATCCAAAAAAAAGGGCAAAAAATATATAACAAAAATATATAAAAGTATAAATGCTGATCAAGTCACACAGTGAGTGGTGTGTGACTTGATTGGTTCAGCCAATCGGATTGAACTTGAATCTGATTGGCTGATTCAATCAGCCAATCAGATTTTTCTACCTTAATTCCGATTGGCTGATAGAATCCTATCAGCCAATCGGAATTCGACGGACGCCATCTTGGATGACGTCATTTAAAGGTACCTCATTACTCGTTCAGTCATCGTGCCGGATGGATGCTCTGCGGCGGAGGAGCGAAGAAAGTAGATTGAAGATGCCGCTTTGCTTGAAGACATCGCCGGGTGGAAGAAGACTTCTCTGCCGCTTGCTTGAAGACATGGCCCGGATGGAAGAAGACTTCTTTGCCGCTTGATTGAAGACATTGCCCGGATGGAAGAAGACTTCTCTGCCGCTTGATTGAAGACATCGCCCGGATCGGATGAAGAGTTCTGCTCGGCTGGGTGAAGACAAGGTAGGGAGATCTTCAGGGCGGTAGTGTTAGGTTTTTTTAAGGGGGGTTTGGGTGGGTTTAGAATAGGGGTATGTGGGTGGTGGGTTGTAATGTTGGGGGGTGGTATTGTGTTTTTTTTTACAGGCAAAAGAGTTGTTTTCTTTGGGGCATGCCCTGCAAAAGGCCCTTTTAAGGGCTGGTAAGGCAAAAGAGCTGTTAACTTTTTTAATGTAAAATAGGGTAGGGAATTTTTTTTATTTTGGGGGGCTTTATTATTTTATTAGGGGGCTTAGAATAGGTGTAATTAGATTAAAAAATCTTGTAATCTTTTTATATTTTTTGTAATTTAGTGGGGTTTTTTTTGTAATTTAGTTTAGTTTATTTAATTGTATTTTAGTTTAGATATTTGCAGTTTATTTAATGTATTGATAGTGTGGGTGTATTTGTAACTTAGGTTAGGATTTATTTTACCGGTAAATTGGTAATTATTTTAACTAGGTAGCTATTAAATAGTTAACTATTTAATAGCTATTGTACCTAGTTAAAATAAATACCAAGTTACCTGTAAAATAAATATAAACCCTAAAATAGCTACAATGTAATTATTAATTACATTGTAGCTATCATAGGCCTAGATTTGGAGTTTGGCGTTAGCCGTGAAAACCAGCGTTAGAGGCTCCTAACGCTGGTTTTAGGCTACCGCCGGTATTTGGAGTCACTCAAAATAGGGTCTAACGCTCACTTTTCAGCCGCGACTTTTCCATACCGCAGATCCCCTTACGTCAATTGCGTATCCTATCTTTTCAATGGGATTTTTCTAACTCCGGTATTTAGAGTCGTTTCTGAAGTGAGCGTTAGACATCTAACGACAAAACTCCAGCCGCAGGAAAAAAGTCAGTAGTTAAGAGCTTTCTGGCTAATGCCAGTTTATAAAGCTCTTAATTTCTGTGCTCTAAAGTACACTAACACTCATAAACTACCTATGTACCCCTAAACCGAGGTCCCCCCACATCGCCGACACTCGAATAATTTTTTTTAACCCCTAATCTGCCGACCGCCACCTACGTTATCCTTATGTACCCCTAATCTGCTGCCCCTAACACCGCCGACCCCTGTATTATATTTATTAACCCCTAACCTGCCCCCCACAACGTCGCCTCCACCTACCTACACTTATTAACCCCTAATCTGCCGACCGCAAAGCGCCGCCACCTACGTTATCCTTATGTACCCCTAATCTGCTGCCCCTAACACCGCCGACCCCTGTATTATATTTATTAACCCCTAATCTGCCCCCCTCAACGTCGCCTCCACCTGCCTACACTTATTAACCCCTAATCTGCCGACCGGACCTGAGCGCTACTATAATAAAGTTATTAACCCCTAATCCGCCTCACTAACCCTATAATAAATAGTATTAACCCCTAATCTGCCCTCCCTAACATCGCCGACACCTAACTTCAATTATTAACCCCTAATCTGCCGACCGGAGCTCACCGCTATTCTAATAAATGGATTAACCCCTAAAGCTAAGTCTAACCCTAACCCTAACACCCCCCTAAATTAAATATAATTTTAATCTAACGAAATTAATTAACTCTTATTAAATAAATTATTCCTAATTAAAGCTAAATACTTACCTGTAAAATAAATCCTAATATAGCTACAATATAAATTATAATTATATTATAGCTATTTTAGGATTAATATTTATTTTACAGGTAACTTTGTATTTATTTTAACCAGGTACAATAGCTAAAATAGTTACAATAATTACAAATTTACCTGTAAAAGAAATCCTAACCTAAGTTACAATTAAACCTAACACTATACTATCAATAAATTAATTAAATAAACTACCTACAATTACCTACAATTAACCTAACACTACACTATCAATAAATTAATTAAATACAATTCCTACAAATAAATACAATTAAATAAACTTGCTAAAGTACAAAAAATAAAAAAGAACTAAGTTACAAAAAATAAAAAAATATTTACAAACATAAAAAAAATATTACAACAATTTTAAACTAATTACAGCTACTCTAAGCCCCCTAATAAAATAACAAAGCCCCCCAAAATAAAAAAATGCCCTACCCTATTCTAAATAACTAAAGTTCAAAGCTCTTTTACCTTACCAGCCCTGAACAGGGCCCTTTGCGGGGCATGCCCCAAGAAGTTCAGCTCTTTTGCCTGTAAAAAAAAACATACAATATCCAAGCCCCCCAACATTACAACCCACCACCCACATACCCCTAATCTAACCCAAACCCCCCTTAAATAAACCTAACACTAAGCCCCTGAAGATCTTCCTACCTTATCTTCACCATACCAGGTTCACCGATCCGTCCTGAAGAGCTCCTCCGATGTCCTGATCCAAGCCCAAGCGGGGGGCTGAAGAGGTCCATGATCCGGATGAAGTCTTCATCCAAGCGGGAGCTGAAGAGGTCCATGATCCGGATGAAGTCTTCTATCAACGGCATCTTCAATCTTCTTTCTTCCGGATCCATCTTGCAGACCTCCAACGCGGAACATCCTGCTGGCCCGACAGACTAACGACGAATGACGGTTCCTTTAAGGGACGTCATCCAAGATGGCGTCCCTCGAATTCCGATTGGCTGATAGGATTCTATCAGCCAATCGGAATTAAGGTAGGAATATTCTGATTGGCTGATGGAATCAGCCAATCAGAATCAAGTTCAATCCGATTGGCTGATCCAATCAGCCAATCAGATTGAGCTTGCATTCTATTGGCTGATCGGAACAGCCAATAGATTGCGAGCTCAATCTGATTGGCTGATTGAATCAGCCAATCGGATTGAACTTGAATCTGATTGGCTGATTCCATCAGCCAATCAGAATTTTCCTATCAGCCAATCGAATTCGAGGGACGCCATCTTGGATGACGTCCCTTAAAGGAACCGTCATTTCTTCAGTTGGACGTCGCCGGAAGAAGATGGGTCCGCGGTGGAGGTCTTCAGATGGAGCCGGTCGTCATCGGATAAAGATAGAAGATGCCGCTTGGATCAAGATGGTTGCCGGTCCGGATCGCCTCTTCTTCCCGGATAGGGATGAAGACTTTGGACCCTCTTCTGGACTTCTTCAGTGGATGTCTAGCCCCCGCTTGGGTTGGATGAAGATATCGGAGCCAGGAGCCGATCGGTGATACCCAGTGAGGTGAAGACAAGGTAGGAAGATCTTCAGGGGCTTAGTGTTAGGTTTATTTAAGGGGTTTTTTTTGTTAGATTAGGGGTATGTGGGTGGTGGGTTGTAATGTTGGGGGGGTATTGTATGGTTTTTTTTACAGGCAAAAGAGTCTGAACTTCTTGGGGCATGCCCCGCAAAGGGCCCTGTTCAGGGCTGGTAAAGTAAAAGAGCTTTTAACTTTAGTAATTTAGAATAGGGTAGGGCATTTTTTATTTTGGGGGGCTTTGTTGTTTTATTAGGGGGGCTTAGAGTAGGTGTAATTAGTTTAAAATTGTTGTAATATTTTTCTTATGTTTGTAAATATTTTTTTATTTTTTGTAACTTAGTTCTTTTTTATTTTTTGTACTTTAGCTAGTTTATTAATTGTATTTATTTGTAGGAATTGTATTTAATTAATTTATTGATAGTGTAGTGTTAGGTTAATTGTAGGTAATTGTAGGTAGTTTATTTAATTAATTTATTGATAGTGTAGTGTTAGGTTTAATTGTAACTTAGGTTAGTATTTATTTTACAGGTAATTTTGTAATTATTTTAACTATTTTAGCTATTAAATAGTTCTTAACTATTTAATAGCTATTGTACCTGTTTAAAATAATTACAAAGTTGCCTGTAAAATAAATATTAATCCTAAAATAGCTACAATATAATTATAATTTATATTGTAGCTATATTAGGATTTATTTTACAGGTAAGTATTTATCTTTAAATCGGAATAATTTATTTAATAAGAGTTAATTAATTTCGTTAGATGTAAATTATATTTAATTTAGGGGGGTGTTAGTGTTAGACTTAGCTTTAGGGGTTATACATTTATTAGAATAGCGGTGAGCTCCGGTCGGCAGATTAGGGGTTAATAAGTGTAGGCAGGTGGAGGCGACGTTGTGGGGGGCAGATTAGGGGTTAATAAATATAATATAGGGGTCGGCGGTGTTAGGGGCAGCAGATTAGGGGTACATAGGTATAATGTAAGTAGCAGCGGTTTACGGAGCGGCAGATTAGGGGTTAATAATAATAAGGTTAGGGGTGTTTAGACTCGGGGTACATGTTAGAGTGTTAGGTGCAGACGTAGGAAGTGTTTCCCCATAGCAAACAATGGGGCTGCGTTAAGAGCTGAACGCGGCTTTTTTGCAGGTGTTAGGTTTTTTTTTCAGCTCAAACAGCCCCATTGTTTCCTATGGGGGAATCGTGCACGAGCACGTTTTTGAGGCTGGCCGCGTCCGTAAGCACCGCTGGTATTGAGAGTTGAAGCTGCGTTAAAAATGCTCTACGCTCCTTTTTTGGAGCCTAACGCAGCCTTTATGTGGACTCTCAATACCAGAGTTATTTTCTCTTGTTAAGTGTATCCAGTCCACGGATCATCCATTACTTATGGGATATATTCTCCTTCCCAACAGGAAGTTGCAAGAGTCCACCCACAGCAAAGCTGCTATATAGCTCCTCCCCTAACTGCCATTCCCAGTCATTCTCTTGCAAGTCTCAACATAGATAGGAGGTCGTGAGAGTCTGTGGTTTTTTATACTTAGTTTATTTCTTCAATCAAAAGTTTGTTATTTTTAAATGGCACCGGAGTGTGCTGTTTATCTCAGGCAGTATTTGGAAGAAGAATCTGCCTGCGTTTTTTCTATGATCTTAGCAGACGTAACTAAGATCCAGTTGCTGTTCTCACACATTCTGAGGAGTAAGGTACTTCAGAGGGGGAATGGCGTGCAAGTTTTCCTGCAAATAAGGTATGTGCAGTAAAATATTTTTCTAAGGAATGGAATTGACTAAGAAAATACTGCTGATACCGAAGTAATGTAAGTACAGCCTTTAAATGCAGTGAAAGCGACTGGTACCAGGCTGATTGATAGAGATATATGCTAAGGTATGTGCAGTAATATATTTTTCTAAGGAATGGAATTGACTAAGAAAATACTGCTGATACCGAAGTAATGTAAGTAAAGCCTTAAATGCAGTGATAGCGACTGGATCAGGCTTATTAATAGACATACATACTCTTATAAGAATGTGTTTTAAAACGTTTGCTGGCATGTTTAATCGTTTTTTTAACATATGTTTGGTGATAAAACTTATTGGGGCCTAATTTTTCCACATGGCTGGCTTAAATATTGCATAGAAACAGTTATAGGGAAGGTAATCCACAGCTCAGCTGTGGCAGTTTTGTTGTGTCTGTTTAAAAAAAAAATGTCGTTTTTTTTTTTTTTTTTTATCTGTTTTTTGCATTAAGGGGTTAATCATCCATTGCAAGTGGGTGCAATGCTCTGTTAACTTATTACATGTACTGTAAAAATTTCGTTTGATTTACTGCCTTTTTTTCACTGTTTTTTCAAATTTTGACAAAATTTGTTTCTCTTAAAGGCACAGTAACGTTTGTTATATTTGCTTGTTAACTTGATTTAAAGTGTTTTCCAAGCTTACTAGTCTCTTTATTAGTTCTAACATGTCTAACATAGAGGAGGCTCTGTGTTTATTATGTTTAAAGCCATGGTGGAACCCCATTTTAGAATGTGTACCAGATGTACTGATTTCATGTTAAACAATAAAGATCATTTTTTGTATTTAAAAACATTATCACCAGAGGATTCTGTCGAGGGGGAAGTTATGCCGACTAACTCTCCCCACGTGTCAGACCCTTTGACTCCCGCTTTAGGGACTCACGCTCAAAATGGCGCCAAGTACATCAAGGGCACCCATAGCGTTTATTTTACCAGAGGATTCTGTCGAGGGGGAAGTTATGCCGACTAACTCTCCCCACGTGTCAGACCCTTTGACTCCCGCTCCAGGGACTCACGCTCAAATGGCGCCAAGTATATCAATGGCGCCCATAGCGTTTATTTTACAAGACATGGCAAAGGTTGTGTATAATACACTGGCAGCAGTATTAGTCCAGACTACCTGAAATTAAAGGAAAGCAAAACAGCTCTGGGGGGTAGATACAGAGCATACAGACGCTTTAAGAACCATGTCTGATACTACCTCACAATATGCTTAGTCTGTGGGTGATATTTGTGACTCAGGGAAGATGATTTTAACCTGATTCTGATATTTCTACATTTAAAATTTATGCTTGAGAACCTCCACTTGTTGCTCAGGGAGGCTTTAGCTGCTCTGAATGATGGTGTACAATCGCAGTGCCAGAGAAATTGTGTAGACTGGATAAATATATGCAGTGCTGGTGTGTACTTATGTTTTTCCAATACCTAAAGAGGTTTACTAAAATTTTCATAAGGAATGGGATAGACCAGGTGTGCCGTTCTCTTCACCCTCCTATTTTTTAGAGAGAATGTTTTCTAATAGTTGCCACCACACGGGACTTATGGCAGACAGTTCCTAAGGTGGAGAGAAGAGTTTCTACTCTAGCAAAGCGTACCACTACCTCTGGCGAGGACTGTTGTGCTTTTTTAGATCCAATGGATAAAAAAATGTTTATTCAACAAGGTTTTATCCTGCAGCCCCTTGCACCGCATTGCTCTGTCACTGCTGCTGCAGGCGTTCTGGTTTGAGTCTCTTGATGAGGCTTTACAGGCTCCATTGGAATGAATATATTTGACAAGACTTAGAGCACTTAAGCTAGCCAATTCCTTTGTTTTCTGATGCCTTTGTTCCTTTGACTAGACTAACGGCTTAAGAATTCTGTTTTTTAACTATACTGGCGCGCAGAGCGCTATGGCTTATATCATGGTCAGCTGTCGTGACCTTTAATAATTAAGCTACTTAACTTCCCTTCAAGGGGCAGACCCTATTCAGCCTAGTTTGAAGGAGATTATTACTTATATCACTGGAGGAAAAGATCATTGCCCTTCCTCAGGACAGGTCCAAAATCAAGGGACAAAAAAGGCCTAATTTTCGTGCCTTTCGAAAATTCAAGGCAGGATGTGGCAATCAACTTCCTCTAAGGCAAATAAGAGGGAACTTTTGCTCAGTCCAAGGCGGTCTGGAGACAACCGGACCTGAGAACAAAGATTAGCAGGTCAAGGAGCCTGCTGCTGCCTCTAAAATCCCGCATGTGGAAACGGACCCCCTATCTGGTAACGGATCCTATAGGGGGCAGACTTCATTCTTCGCCCGCAGGCGGTGGGCAAGGAGATGCCCCAGGATCCTCGTGGCATTGGAAATTATACCCCAGAGAATATCTTCTGGATTTCAAAGCTTTCCCCCCCATAAAAGGGGAGTTTTTGCCTTCACAATTTATCTGCAAACCAGATAAAGAAAGAGACATTTCTTGCATTGTGTACGCTGACCCATTCAGTTCCAATAGTGGAACAGGGACACAGTTTTCCTCAAATCGGTTTGTGGTTCCCAGGAAAGGAAACCTTCAGACCTATTTTGGATCTAAAAGATCTTAAACAAATTCTTTAGAATTCTATCATTTAAGATGGAACTATTCGTACCATCTTAACTATGATCCAGGAGAGTCAATAGAGGACTACAAATGGATTTGAAGGATGCTTATCCTCACATTACGATGCATAAAGATCACCATCGGTTTTTTCAGGTTTGCCTTTCTAGACAGGCATTACCAGTTTTGTAGCTCTTTCCTTTGGGTTTTACTACAGCCCCTAGAATCTTTATGGAGGTTCTGGGGTCACTTTGGCGGTCCTTAGGCCGCGGGGCATAGAAGTGGCCCCCTTATTTAGACGACATCCTGATACAGCGTCAACATCCAAGTTGCCAAGTCTCATACCGGACGTTAAGCTACTGGCATTTCTGAGATCGCTATGGGTGGAAAAGTGAACAAGGAAAGATTCTCTATCCCCAATATCAAGGGTTTCCCTCTAGGGATTTCTGATAGATTTTGTAGAAATTAAAATTTACCTGACGGAGTCCAGGTGTCAAAGTTTCTAAATTTCTGCCGTGTTCTTCATCTCATCCGCGCCCTTTGGTGGCTCAGTACATGAATGTAATCGGCTTAATGGTAGCGGGCAAGGGACATAGTACCGTTTGCACGCCTACATTTCAGACCACTGCAACTATGCATGCTCAGCCCAGAGGAACGGGGATTACACAGATTTGTTCTCCTGTTAAATCCGGACCAAGAAACCAGAGATTCTCTTCTCTGGTGACTATCTCGGGTCCATCTGTCCAAGGGTATGACCTTCCGCAGGTCAGATGGGACAATTTGTTACAACAGATGCCAGCATTTTAGGTTGGGATACAGTCTGGAACTCCCTGAAGGCTCAGGGATAGTGGGACTCAGGAGGAGACCCCTCCTTCTAAAGAATATTCAGGAACATGGGGAGCGATATTCCATGCTCTTCAGACTTGGCCTCAGTTAGCAACTCTGAGGTACATCATATTTCAGTCGGACAATATCACGACTGTGGCTTACATCAACCATCAAGGGGGAACAGAAGTTCCCTAGCAATGTTAGAAGTCTTAAAATAATTCACTGGACAGAGACTCACTCTTGTCTAAAAGCTATCCCTATCCCAGGTGTTGAGAACTGGGAGGCAGATTTTCTAAGTCGTCAGACTTTTCATCCGGGGGAGTGGGAATTCCCTCCGGAGGGGTTTGCACAAGATCAAGCAGGAGAGTGCTTTGGTGCTTTTGACAGCGCCTGCGTGGCCACACAGGACCTGGTATGCAGATCTGGTGGACATGTCATCCTTTCCACCACGGTCTCTGCTTCTGAGACAGGACCCTCTACCTCAGGGTCTTTTCAACCATCTAAATATAACTAATCTGAGATGGACTGCCTGGAGACAGAACGCTTGATGTTATCAAAGCATGGCTTCTCCGAGTCAGTAATTGATACCTTAATACAGGCATAAAAGCCTGTCTCTAGGAAAATTTAACATAAGATATGGTGTAAATATCTTATTGTTATGAATCCAAGGGTTACTCATGGAGTAAAGTCTGGATTCCCAGGATATTATCTTTTCTCCAAGATGATTTTGAGAAAAGGGTTGTCAGCTAGTTCTTTAAAAGGACAGATTTCTACTCTGTCTATTCTTTTGCACAAGCGTCTGGCAGGTATTCTAGACGTTCAGGCATTTGGTCAGGCTTTGGTTAGAACCAAGCCTGTGGTTAAAAATGTTGCTCCGCCATGGAGCTTAAAGCTGGTTCTTAAGGTTCTTCAAGAAGTTCCATTTGAACCTTTTCATTCCATAGATATCAAACTTCTATCTTGGAAAGTTCCTTTTTGGTAGCTATTTCCTCGGCTCATAGAGTCTCCGAGTTATCTGCGTTGCAATGTGATTCTCCTTATCTGGTTCTCCGTACGGATAAGGTAGTCCTGTGTACCAACCTGGGTTTTTACCTAAGGTGGTATCTAACAAGAATATCACTCAAGAGATTGTTGTTCCATTCTTGTATCCTAATCCTTCTTCAAAGAAGGAACGTCTATTACACAATTTGGACGTGGTTCGTGTTTTAAAGTTTTACTTACAAGCTACTACAGATTTTCATCAAACATTCACCTTGTTTGTTGTCTATTCTGGACAGAGGAGAGGTCAAAGGACTTCAGCAACCTCTCTGTCTTTTTGGTTAAAAAGCATAATTCATTTAGCTTATGAGACTGCTGGACAGCAGCCTCCTGAAGGGATTACAGCTCATTCTACTAGAGCTGTGGTTTTCACTTGGGCCTTTTTTAAATGTGGCTTCTGTTGAACAGATTACAAGACGGAGTCTTGGTCTGCGTTTCATACTTTTTCAAATTTAACAAATTTGATACCTTGCTTCTTCGGAGGCTATTTTTGGGAGAAAGGGTTTTTTACAGGCAGTGGTAACTTCCGTTTAAGTACCTGCCTTGTCCCTCCCATCATCCGTGTACTTTAGCTTTGGTATTGGTATCCCATAAGTAATGGATGATCCGTGGACTGGATACACTTAACAAGAGAAAACATAATTTATGCTTACCTGATAAATTTATTTCTCTTGTAGTGTATCCAGTCCACGGCCCGCCCTGTCACTTTAAGGCAGGTAATTTTTCCATTAAACTACAGTCACCACTGCACCCTATGGTTTTCCTTTCTGCATGTTTTCGGTCGAATGACTGGTAATGGCAGTTAGGGGAGGAGCTATATAGCAGCTTTGCTGTGGGTGGACTCTTGCAACTTCCTGTTTGGAAGGAGAATATATCCCATAAGTATTGGATGATCCGTGGACTGGATACACTACAAGAGAAATAAATTTATCAGGTAAGCATAAATTATGTTTTTATGGTGCGGCCAGAAAAAAGCCGGCGTTAGTTTTTCGGGTCGTTACCGACAAAACTCCAAATCTAGCGGTAAGTGACAAAGTTTGTGCCAAAGTTTTAGATTTTTTTCGGCACAAATTTGCATTTTTTAATATATGGCTGCAATGTTTCATCTGATTTTAATAGGTTAAGATGCTTTTTTATTATTTTAACTACTTGATTATATTGTTGACTGAAGGGTGTGGAAAACACAATGGCATCATCAAAATTGATATTTGAATCCTGTTTTTTTAAATTTGTATTTGTATCTAGATGCTTAACTGTGTTTCTCACATCTTCCAGTCTTTTAGGTTTATAACCCCTTTTAACCAACCTATTTCTTAGTTCAATCGATTGTTCCTCATAAACCTCATCAGACCGTGTATTTCGTCTGATCCTTAAAAATTGGGATTTAGGGATTGAATCAATTAGATGTTGTGGATGTTGTGACTTTGCATGCAGGATGGTGTTGCCTGCAGTTGGCTTTCTGTATGTTTTAGTGATGATAGAGTTATTACTTATTAGAAGTGTCAAATCTAAATAGTTAACTTGTTTCAAACTATATTCTCCTGTAAATTTAAGGTTCATTTCATTATTGTCACAGTAAGATAGAAATTCACTAAAGATGTTATCATTAAAAGGAATATTAAATATAAAGAGCAGATCATCTATGTAGCGTACATAAAGTGCTATTTTATCACTCCAAACATTGTTTGGTGTGTAGAGATATAGTTGTTCCCACCATGCTACGTAGATATTGGCAAACGAGGGGGCAAATTTTGCCCCCATCGCCGTACCACAAGTCTGAATAAAATATTCACTATTAAACAAAAAATAGTTGTGTGATAATAAAAATCTTAACACCTCACAAATATAATCTATCTCTGCAGGAGTATAGAGTGAATCTCTCCGCATAAAATACTTTACAGCTTTAATACCCTGACCCTGAGGGATGGAGGTATAAAGTGAAGCTATATCTATAACTCCCCATGAAAAATTTGAATGCCATTGTATGTCCTCCAATGTTAAAAGAATATGCGAGGTGTCCTGCAGGTAGCTCAACTGTGACATTGCTATTGGTTGTAAGATGGAATCCAACCATTCAGCTAAGTGCTCAAATAATGAGCCGATACCTGCCACAATTGGTCTACCCGGGGGACACCTCGCATCCTTATGGATCTTAGGTACATGATGGAATATAGGACAGATAGGATTATCTGGTAATAGTACATTGACATCTCCTTCATCAAAGATACCCAACAGTACACCATCCTTAACTAGTTTTTCTAATTCTCTCTTAAAAATTAGGGTGGGATTCCTATCTAGCTTTTGATATGTCCTATCATTCAAAAGTTGTCTGTAGGCTTCATCAAAATAGGTTTGCTTATTCATAATAACTATGCTGCCTCCCTTATCCGAATTGCGTATAACAATATTATTATTATCCTGCAAGGACTTGATGGCTTTACGTTCATTGAGGCAGCATTAGTTACAATACTATCTTCCAATGCAAGAATATCTCTTTGCACAGCCTTTTGAAATGCATTAATGAGTGGTCCCCTATAGTTAGTAGGGTAAAAATTAGAATGATGTTTTTTTGGTTTAGGAAAAATGGATGATTGATACTGTTGATTGTCATCACTATACATATTAACTAAAGTAGTGAGTGTACATGCTTCTTCAAAATCAATATGCTTGGTTTTATTAAATCTCTGAGGGTGTGCCACACTACTCGGAGTCAAAGCTTCACTTTGTTTATTCAGAGCAAAATACCTTTTCAAGGTTAGCTTGCGCACAAATTTATTAATATCCAGCAGTGTAGCAAACCCTGAGAAACTTCTAGTTGGAGCAAATCCCAGGCCTCTTAAAAGAACATTTATTTCATTATCATTAAGTATATAATCCGATATATTTACAATGTTAAGTCCTTGTTTATCATGACTATCAATTGGTTGGACCTCATTAGGACTATTATCAGAGATTAATGTCCCTTCTTTTTCTTGCTCTTTTCTTCTCCTCTTGTTTTTCCACCGTCTCCTTCTTCTTTGTTTTTTTGTGTTTTTTTTGAGGATTTCTTTTTGTCTTTGGTCTGGTCATCTGTAATTCCTTGTCTGCGTCCTCCATCGAAGATTCCTGTAAAAAAGAGGAAGAAAGGGAAGGGGAGACAGAAGGAGAAGACAGAGGAGAGAAGGAGCTGGTAGAAACACTTGTACTTCTGGCACTTGCTTCTGAGTCTGTAGATTCTCCCTCATCAGTGCTGAACACCACTTTCTTATTATCTTTCTTCTTTAATATGGATTTAGGTTGTCCCCCATCCTGTTGTATCACATTCTGATTCTTGTTTCCAGAATTTTTATTGCCCTTTTGATTAATATTGGTGTTCCTTCTATATGAATTTTGTCTGCGTACAGCTGCTCAATTATATACATGGTTTTGTTCATGATCCTCTTTATCACGCAGGAATTTTTTACCTTTTCTTGCAGCCTGCTCTTCATCCAATTTATCTAGGGACTCATCCATTTTCTTTTTGTATGTGATAAATTTAGTATTTTTTTCATAATTTTTCAGACCCTCTTTAGCTGATTTTAAAGTGTCAGCCAGTTTCATGCGTTTCTTTTCTTTGACTCTTATGAGAATGTCTATTAGTTTTAGGGAGCACTCAGTGAGTGCCATATTCCAATCCTCTAAATCTTGTTGGTCATCGAATTCAAATGAGGGATACTTTTTTATTCGTAGGCCTCTAGGAATACGTGTACAATCCCTGTATTTCTGAAAAGCTATGACATCCCACATGAGTCTTAAGTCTGTGCATAACATGTGTTCCAGATTTTTAAAAGATTTTTTAATGTCCTGCTGGTCTTTCTGTTCCATCTCTAACTCTTCAGCAAAAATTTTATCAAAAAATAACTGTCGTGTTTTTATGTCAAAAACTGCATGCTGATATCGAATATCCCATGAAGTTTGCTCTGTTTCGTCATTTTCTATATCGTCATTAGGAAGATCAATTTGTGCTAGGTTACTAGCTTCAGTGTCTACACCTGCCATGTCTGCTATGTGTACGGTAAGGGTTTACAGGGGTCAGGTTTTAAAGTAACTTTTGAAAATCCGGTGGGTGTTTAAATATCCCTATCAGCAGTATTATATATGTGTATAACGGCCTTATAACACTATCACCAAAATAAAAGTCCTTTTAGAACATTTAATAATAGACTGTAACAGAAACAAGTATAACAGTAAAAAAAGTTCTTACTTTTGTTATCCGTAGTCCAATGCACTTAGAGCCGTTAATTCCTTGTAAGAATGCTGCTGGTATCCTGCTATGTTTGTCTGGTCAAGCGGTAAAGAAAGATCCGAAATACTCACAATGTGAAGGAAGCCCAACTTTCTTGGGCTTCCGGTTCAAGCTTAGCTTGTCATGGTTGCGGCTCCCTTCACATAAAGCAACAGTCCCTGACCAAAAAAAAATTCTGGTTAAAAATGGTCTAAAACCTGTGTGTGTGTGTGTGTGTGTGGGGGGGGGGGGGGGGGGCGACAACAGAATTTTGAGTGCCTAGGGCAGCACAAAACCTAAATACGCCACTGCCTATAAAACTATATTATGTTTTTAGTAGACAACCCAAGGTATTGATCTAGGCCCATTTTGGTAAAAAAAAATTTAACTTTTTCACAAGCTTTGTGGTTCTCACTAAACTTATTTACATACTGCTTGTGCATTCATAACACAAATGGATAAGAAATGGATAAGAACCCTCCTACACCACCAACGATCGGCACCACTGCAATACAGAGTGTCTCTATCTGCATCGGTCTCTCTGCACGTCTATTTCTGCACTGCCCCACTCGTGGGGCATGCAGAAATAGCGAGCTCGCCACTGTTAGCAAGATCGCAGCAGAAAGAGGACAGCAGTGCTGTTCAATAATTAAAGGGACATTGTACACTAGATTTTTCTTTGCATAAATGTTTTGTAGATGATCCATTGATATAGCACATCTGGTAATATTTTTATTAACATGTACAAGTTGTGCTTATTTTTTTATAATCATGTGATAATTTTCAGACTCCTAACCAAGCCCCACAGTGCCAGATGTATTCTAGGGATGCACTGAAATTTCTGCCGAAAAATGCATTTTCGGTTATTTCATTTTTTTTGCCTGTTATCTTTGTTAAAATTTTGTGTAGCATATTTCAAATTTGATGCTAGCCTACAGCTGCTGTTTCAGATAAATTACTTGACTTACTGTTTTGCATATAATAATAGTTTTCTAGGACTATACTTTATTTAGATAATTGGTAATAAAAACGGTTAAATCTGATTCTGTTACACAGAACTAAATAAAGAATAATACACTATATTGATATTTAATATTGTTTTAAGTAGGGATACACCAAAATTTCGGTCACAAAAACATTTTGGCCGAAAATGGCATTATTATTTTTTTCGTTTTCATTTTTTTTTTTGCCTGTTTTTTTTCTTGGTTAAATTATTGTGTAGCATAATATTGTTTTAAGATAACATAATTTATGCTTACCTGATAAATTCCTTTCTTCTGTTGTGTGATCAGTCCACGGGTCATCATTACTTCTAGGATATAACTCCTCCCCAACAGGAAATGCAAGAGGATTCACCCAGCAGAGCTGCATATAGCTCCTCCCCTCTACGTCAGTCCCAGTCATTCGACCAAGAATCAACGAGAAGGAGTAACCAAGGGTGAAGTGGTGACTGGAGTATAATTATAAAAGATATCTTACCTGCCTTAAAAACAGGGCGGGCCGTGGACTGATCACACAACAGAAGAAAGGAATTTATCAGGTAAGCATAAATTATGTTTTCTTCTGTTATGTGTGATCAGTCCACGGGCATCAGTCCACGGGTCATCATTACTTCTGGGATACCATACCAAAGCCAAAAGTACACGGATGACGGGAGGGAAAGGCATGGCTCATTATACAGAAGGAACCACTGCCTGAAGAACCCTTTCTCCCAAAAATAGCCTCCGAAGAAGCAAAAGTGTCAAATTTGTACAAATTTGGAAAAAAGTATGAAGTGAAGACCAATTTGCAGCCTTGCAAATCTGTTCAACAGAGGCCTCATTCTTAAAAGGCCCCAAGTGGAAGCCACAGCTCTAGTGGAGTGAGCTGTAATTCTTTCAGGAGGCTGCTGTCCAGCAGTCTCATAGGCTAAAACGTATTATGCTACGAAGCCAAAAAGAGAGAGACGGTAGCAGAAGCTTTTTTGACCTCTCCTACTGTCCAGAGTAAACGACAAACAAGGAAGAAGTTTGGCGAAATCTTTAGTTGCCTGCAAGTAGAACTTGAGGGCACGAACTACTACCAGATTGTGTTAAAAGACGTTCCTTCCTTTGAAGAAGGATTTGGACACAAGGATGGGACAACAATCTCTTGATTGATGTTCCTGTTAGTGACTACCCTTAGGTAGAACCCAGGTTTAGTACGCAGAAACTACCTTGTCTGAGTGAAAAATCAGATAAGGGGAATCACAATGTAAGGCTGATAACTCAGAGACTCTTCGAGCCGAGGAAATAGCCATTAAAAACAGAACTTTCCAAGATAACATATTTATATCAATGGAATGAAGGGGTTCAAACGGAACACCCTGTAAAACGTTAAGAACTAAGTTTAAACTCCATGGTGGAGCAACAGCTTTAAACACAGGCTTGATCCTAGCTAAAGCCTGACAAAAGGACTGGACGTCTGGATTTTCTGACAGACGTCTGTGTAACAAGATGGACAGAGCTGAAATCTGTCCCTTTAATGAACTAGCTGATGAACCCTTTTCTAAACCTTCTTGTAGAAAAGACAGTATCCTAGCGATCCTAACCTTACTCCAGGAGTAACCTTTGGATTCGCACCAGTATAGGTATTTCCGCCATATTTTATGGTAAATCCTTCTGGTAACAGGCTTCCTAGCCTGAATTAGGGTATCAATAACCGACTCAGAAAAACCACGTTTTGATAAAATCAAGCGTTCAATTTCCAAGCAGTCAGCTTCAGAGAAGTTAGATTTTGATGTTTGAATGGACCCTGTATCAGAAGGTCCTGTCTTAGAGGTAGAAACCAAGGCGGACAGGATGACATGTCCACTAGATCTGCATACCAAGTCCTGCGTGGCCATGCAGGTGCTATTAGAATTACTGATGCTCTCTCCTGTTTGATCTTGGCAATCAATCGAGGAAGCAGCGGGAAGGGTGGAAACCCACATAAGCCATCCTGAAGTTCCAAGGTGCTGTCAAGCATCTATCAGAACTGCTCCTCCCGGATCCCTGGATCTGGACCCGTAGCGAGGAAGTTTGGCGTTCTGGCGAGACGCCATGAGATCTATCTCTGGTTTGCCCCAACGTCGAAGTATTTTGGGCCAAAGACCTCCGGATGAAGTTCCCACTCCCCCGGATGAAAAGTCTGGCGACTCAAGAAATCCGCCTCCCAGTTCTCCACTCCCGGGATGTGGATTGCTGACAGGTGGCAAGAGTGAGACTCTGCCCAGCGAATTATCTTTGATACTTCCATCATTGCTAGGGAGCTTCTTGTCCCTCCCTGATGGTTGATGTAAGCTACAGTCGTGATGTTGTCCGACTGAAACCTGATGAACCCCCGAGTTGTTAACTGGGGCCAAGCCAGAAGGGCATTGAGAACTGCTCTCAATTCCAGAATGTTTATTGGAAGGAGACTCTCCTCCTGATTCCATAGTCCCTGAGCCTTCAGAGAATTCCAGACAGCGCCCCAACCTAGTAGGCTGGCGTCTGTTGTTACAATTGTCCAGTCTGGCCTGCTGAATGGCATCCCCCTGGACAGGTGTGGCCGATAAAGCCACCATAGAAGAGAATTTCTGGTCTCTTGATTCAGATTCAGAGTAGGGGACAAATCTGAGTAATCCCCATTCCACTGACTTAGCATGCATAATTGCAGCGGTCTGAGGTGTAGGCGTGCAAAAGGTACTATGTCCATTGCCGCTACCATTAAGCCGATCACCTCCATGCATTGAGCTACTGAGCGGTGTTGAATGGAATGAAGGACGCGGCATGCATTTTGAAGCTTTGTTAACCTGTCTTCTGTCAGGTAAATCTTCATTTCTACAGAATCTATAAGAGTCCCCCAAGAATGGAACTCTTGTGAGAGGAAAGAGAGAACTCTTCTTTTCGTTCACTTTCCATCCATGCGACCTTAGAAATGCCCAGAACTAACTCTGTATGAGACTTGGCAGTTTGAAAGCTTGAAGCTTGATTAGAATGTCGTCTAGGTACGGAGCTACCGAAATCCCTCGCCGGTCTTAGTACCGCTAGAAGGGCACCCAGAACCTTTGTGAAGATTCTTGGAGCCGTAGCCAATCCGAATGGAAGAGCTACAAACTGGTAGTGCCTGTCTAAGAAGGCAAACCTTAGATACCGGTGATGATCTTTGTGGATCGGTATGTGAAGGTAAGCATCCTTTAAATCCACTGTGGTCATGTACTGACCCTCTTGGATCATGGGTAAGATTGTCCGAATAGTTTCCATTTTGAACGATGGAACTCTTAGGAATTTGTTTAGAGTCTTTAAATCTAAGATTGGCCTGAAAGTTCCCTCTTTTTTGGGAACCACAAACAGGTTTGAGTAGAACCCTTGTCCTTGTTCCGACCGCGGAACCGGATGGATCACTCCCATTAATAACAGATCTTGTACGCAGCGTAGAAACGCTTCTTTCTTTATCTGGTTTGTTGACAACCTTGACAGATGAAATCTCCCTCTTGGGGGAGATAATTTGAAGTCTAGAAGGTATCCCTGCGATATGATCTCTAGAGCCCAGGGATCCTGAACATCTCTTGCCCAGGCCTGGGCGAAGAGAGAGAGTCTGCCCCCCACTAGATCCGGTCCCGGATCGGGGGCTCTCGGTTCATGCTGTCTTTGGGGCAGCAGCAGGTTTCCTGGCCTGCTTGCTCTTGTTCCAGGACTGGTTAGGCTTCCAGCCTTGCCTGTAACGAGCAACAGCTCCTTCCTGTTTTGGTGCAGTGGAGGTTGATGCTGCTCCTGTTTTAAAGTTCCGAAAGGGACGAAAATTAGACTGTCTAGCCTTAGCTTTGGCTTTGTCTTGAGGTAGGGCGTGGCCCTTACCTCCTGTAATGTCAGCGATAATCTCTTTCAAACCGGGCCCAAATAAAGACTGCCCCTTGAAAGGTATATTAAGTAATTTGGACTTAGAAGTAACATCAGCTGACCAGGATTTTAGCCACAGCGCCCTACGTGCCTGTATGGCGAGTCCTGAGTTCTTAGCCGTAAGTTTGGTTAAATGTACTACGGCCTCCGAAATGAAGGAATTAGCTAGTTTAAGGACTCTAAGCCTGTCCGTAATGTCGTCTAGCGTAGATGAACTAAGGTTCTCTTCAAGCAACTCAATCCAAAATGCTGCCGCAGCCGTAATCGGCGCGATACATGCAAGGGGTTGTAATATAAAACCTTGTTGAACAAACATTTTCTTAAGGTAACCCTCTAATTTTTTATCCATTGGATCTGAGAAAGCACAGCTATCCTCCACCG
This sequence comes from Bombina bombina, assembly GCF_027579735.1. NCBI lineage: Eukaryota > Metazoa > Chordata > Amphibia > Anura > Bombinatoridae > Bombina > Bombina bombina. Next base: position 194,766,974 of record NC_069506.1, on the reverse strand, counting down.
GGATAGTGGTACGCTTAGCTAAAGTAGAAACTGCTCCCTCCACCTTGGGGACCGTTTGCCATAAGTCCCGAGTGGTGGCGTCTATTGGAAACATCTTTCTAAATATTGGAGGGGGTGAGAACGGCACACCGGGTCTATCCCACTCCTTAGTAACAATTTCAGTTAGTCTCTTAGGTATAGGAAAAACGTCAGTACTCGCCGGTACCGCAAAGTATTTATCCAACCTACACAGTTTCTCTGGTATTGCAACGGTGTTACAATCGTTGAGAGCTGCTAAGACCTCCCCTAGTAATACACGGAGGTTCTCCAATTTAAATTTAAAATTTGAAATATCTGAGTCCAATCTGTTTGGATCAGAACCGTCACCCACAGAATGAAGCTCTCCGTCCTCATGCTCTGCGAGCTGTGACGCAGTATCAGACATGGCCCTAGCATTGTCAGCGCACTCTGTTCTCACCCCAGAGTGATCACGCTTGCCTCTTAGTTCTGGTAATTTAGACAAAACTTCAGTCATAACAGTAGCCATATCTTGTAATGTTATCTGTAATGGCCGCCCAGATGTACTAGGCGCCAAAATATCACGCACCTCCCGGGCGGGAGATGCAGGTACTGCCGCGTGAGGCGAGTTAGTCGGCATAACTCTCCCCTCGCTGTTTGGTGAAATTTGTTCACATTGTACAGATTGACTTTTATTTAAAGTAGCATCAATACAGTTAGTACATAAATTTCTATTGGGCTCCACCTTGGCATTGGAACAAATGACACAGATATCTTCCTCTGAGTCAGACATGTTTAACACACTAGCAAAAAACTTACAACTTGGTTATAATCTTTTTTAGCAAGAAACGTACTGTGCCTCAAAGAGGTACTAACGATTAAATGACAGTTGAAATAGTGAACTGAAAAACAGTTATAGCATCAAACTTTAAAACAACAAAACTTTTAGCAAAGGTTTGTTCCCATTAGTAAAATAACAATAATTAAATTTGACATAAAAAATACAAAGCAACGTTTTTATTCACAGTCACTATAAGAATTCTCACAGCTCTGCTGAGAGAATTTACCTCCCTTCAAAGAAGTTTGAAGACCCCTGAGATCTATCAGAGATGAACCGGATCATGCAGGAAAAATAAAAGTAACTGACTGGTATTTTTTGATGCGTAGCAAAGAGCGCCAAAACGGCCCCTCCCTCTCCCACACAGCAGTGAAGAGAAACGAAACTGTCACAAATAAAGCAAAAAAACTGCCAAGTGGAAAATAATGCCCAAATATTTATTCACACAGTACCTCAGCAATGTAAACGATTCTACATTCCAGCAAAAACGTTTAACATGATAAATAGTTATTAAAAAGGATTAGTGACCTTTAACAGAGTAGTTCCAGTGAAATACCATCCCCAGAATACTGAAGTGTATACATACATGTCATTTTAACGGTATGGCAGGATTTTCTCATCAATTCCATTCAGAAAATAAAAACTGCTACATACCTCAATGCAGATTCCTCTGCCCGCTGTCCCCTGATCTGAAGCCTTTACCTCCCTCAGATGGCCGAGAACAGCAATATGATCTTAACTACTCCGGTTAAAATCATAGTAAAAAACTCTGACAGATTCTTCCTCAAACTCTGCCAGAGAAGTAATAACACGCTCCGGTGCTATTTTAAAATAACAAACTTTTGATTGAAGTCATAAAAACTAAGTATAATCACCATAGTCCTCTCACACATCCTATCTAGTCGTTGGGTGCAAGAGAATGACTGGGACTGACGTAGAGGGGAGGAGCTATATGCAGCTCTGCTGGGTGAATCCTCTTGCATTTCCTGTTGGGGAGGAGTTATATCCTAGAAGTAATGATGACCCGTGGACTGATCACACATAACAGAAGAAATATATTTTTTTCCAATTTTATTGTGTTACTTTTAATAAACATGTGGTTATTTTATTGGCTTGCAGGTTTTCAATTCAGATTCATTCATTAAATAGTCTAATTATGTAAAAAAAAAAACTAAAAAAAAAAATGTAAAAATCATTTGAAAAAAAATCTTGGATTTTCAGGTTCAGTTTCAGTCCAGAATTTCTATTTCCATTTTGGTGCTAATATATACACACACGTTTACAGACTCCTGCAGGCTCCTGTTTATGTTATCTGTCTTTTCATATTCAGGGAAGGGGGGATGTGGGGAGTGTCTACTCTTCTTGTTTACCCAGCCCCTTTCAGTGGGTGTCTCAGCCTTACCTCATCAACAGTGCTAAACTGGGAGCTTCTAAGTAAGTTTTTAAAATTGTAGATCAGCATCTGTGCATAGTCTTTATAGTAGTGTCTATTACATGCAGTTATATGAAAATTTCTGTAAACTGTCCTTTTAAGGACTAAATAACCAGCACTGTATACAGGATACGCCACTGGTCCTTAAAATCAGCTTCCTCGTGTCTAAGCCATTAGGCTCCCAGCCCTCCTGGGAAAGTGGCCCCTGCATGTCAATATGTTCCAAGGCCCCCAGGAAAAAATATCCTGCTCGCCAATAGGCTCTCAGAAAACCCTGGAAAGTGATCCCTGCTTGCCAATAGGCCCCCAGGCACTTCAGGAAGGTGGCCCCTGCATGAGAATAGGCTCCCAGACACCCTGGGAAAGTGGCTCCAGCTCACCAATATTCTCCCAGGCACCCTGAAAAAGTGGTCCCTACTTGCCAATATGTTTCCAGGCATCCTGGGAAAGTAGCCCCTGCACACAAAAAGGCTCCCATAATCAACAGGAAAGTGGCTCTTAGACATATTGGCAAGCGAGGGCCACTTTCCCAGGGGTGCCTGGGAGCATATTGGCAAGCAGGGGCCACTTTTATGGGGGTCCTGGGAACTTCTTGACAAGCAGGGGCCACTTTCCCAGGGTGCCTGGGGGCATATTGGCAAACAAGGGCTACTTTCTCAGGGTGCCTTGGCTTGAAAAAGCTGAAAAAACTGTGCACAGCTAGTTTGACATTCTGAAAACTATTAGCCTGAATAGTAGTTAGGCAAAAGGCTTTGGCCTAGGCAAATTATTTTTAAAGTTTTAAAAATGTCTCAAACTATTTGCCTAGGCAAAAGTTAGTTGCCCAGGCAAAAGCTATTTGCCTACCACACACACACACGCACAGACACACACATACAGTATATATATATATATATATATATATATATACATAAACACACATGCAGTCAAGTGGCTAAAAACATGAAAAATCATATTTATGCAATATTCATATTTAATAGTATTTAATTGAAATAGTTTTTTATTGTCATACACATAGAAAGTTACAAGCCACATTACCTTGACTTATATATCACAATTCCCCCCCTGACCCCCAATGAAGAATAGATAGTCCAACAGTAGTCTGTCAAGAGTGGAGATATCGATCGAGTGGCCATTGAATCAGCAAGTCCAACAGAGAGTATTATTTCGATCTAGACTGGGAAGCTTGCAATGTTACATATCTATATAATACTATCGGGGTTTGGAGAGTGGGAGCATGGGAATAGCAGGGAAAAGGACACAAAATAAACCAAGATATACAAGGTAGTTTCTTTCCCCTCTCCTCTCCCCACCCCCGATATCCATTTTGCGTATGTTTATAGTATCTCCCTTTTAACAACATTTCAACAAACAGTAATTTAATCTTAAAAAGCAAAAAACCATATCCAACTTGCCTGCCGCGCCTCTCCTCCATCGCCGAACCTGGGAGTGGGGTCCCCCCCCAGGTATAAGGTTCAGTCCGAGTCTCTAAGTCATTTTACCTTCTCTAGTGTCTTATGAATTTCCCCCCACACCCATATTACCCGTTACTTGGTTGGTCGTCTTTGGGAGTCTAGGTCGTTAGTGGCCAGCTAAAATCCAGTAGTTCCACACCTTAAAGAATTGGTCTTGACTACTCTGTATAAAGGCTATCGTTTCCGACATTTTATAGGTGATTTGAATCTTATCTAATACTTCCCCCCAAGAGGGTACCCCTATCTTCCAGTGTCTTGCAACACATATTCTAGTTGCTGTACATAGAATGCGAATAAACGTGTTGATAGCTGCATTGAACGGTCTTACCCTATCATTTAATAATGCTTGTGAAGCAGATAGGGAGATAGTTTCAGATAGAACCTCACTAAGAAGTCCAGATAGCTTAGACCATATTTGATTAACCTGAGGGCAGTCCCACCACATATGCATGTATGTACCTGTTTCAGCGCAGCCTCTGTAACACAGCTTATTACCTCTTTGGGTGTAATGCGAGGTGATGATTGGGGTGAGATACCATCGGAATGATGTCTTAATACTATTCTCTCTAAAGTCTGCACTAGTTAGCCCTTTACTAGCTGTGTGTAAAATGATTTCCCAGTCTTCTAATTTGTAGTTTATATTTAGTTCCTCTTCCCATTTCGTCATAATAGATGTTTTAGAGGTAAGTTTAGCTCTCTGTAGTGTTAAATATATTGCAGAGATTGCTTTTTTGGGTCTCTGTGTTGCGTTACATAAGTATTCAAGGGTAGTTAGTCTTGTATCAGATCCAAGCACTCTAAACTTGGTAATAGCTGAAGCTACTTGTAAGTATAAAAACCACTGTAATTTTTCTGGTGCAATTTTATCCTGAATTTGTTGGTAGGTAGCTATTTTATTATTATGTAAGAAGTCCGCGACCCTGTATAGTCCTTTGTTTTCCCATTTTCCGATCTGTAAATGAAAATCTACACTCAGAAGGGTTCTTAGTGGTCTAATCACCGAATCTTTGGGAATGAGGTGTAGTGAACCGGTTAGCCCAGTCCAGGTCTGCATCATCTCTACTGTAGGCCTGGAGGCAGATGTATCTTTAACGGGTTGTTTCCATTGTCCCCACAATAAGTCTTCTGGTCGTCTATATCCCGCCATCAAAGTCTCCACCCTTACCCACATTATGTCCTCTGAGTTCTTATTCATCAGGGTAGTTTGTGCTAGTCTAGCTGCCTGGTAATAGTGAGTCAAGTTTGGAACCCCCACTCCCCCTAGTTGTCTGTGTTGTTGTAGTACGTGTGAGGGGATTCTGGCCTTTTTACTTCCTCTCAAAAAGCCTATCAGATCTAATTGCAATTTTTTTAAGTCGTTTGAGGGAACCCTAATTGGGAGGGCTCTAAAAAGATACAATAATTTGGGGAGAATATTCATTTTTATTGCCGATAATCGGCCATACCAGGAGAATCCACCTTTTTTCCATTTGTTAATGTCTTTTCTTATCATTTTATATAAGGGGATATAGTTTAATTTATACAGATCTGCTATATTATTTGGTAGTTTAATCCCTAGATATTTTATCGCTGCATTGGCCCATGAGAATTCAAAATTAGCCTCTATTAATTTTCGGGTGTGGTTAGGTAGAGAAATGGGAATCGCTTCGCATTTCTCCAAGTTGACTTTGTACCCCGAGACATCGGAGTATTCCTGTAGAACCCGATATAAGTTGGGAAGTGACATAAGTGGCTTGGTTAGTGTGAGAAGCACATCATCTGCAAATAATGACACCTTGAATTCTTGACTCCCTATTGAGACTCCATGAATATCTGGGGATAGGCGAATAGTCGCTGCTAATGGCTCTATACATATTGCGAACAACAATGGTGAGAGTGGGCAGCCCTGTCGTGTTCCGTTTAGAACCTCTATAAGTTTTGATTGATATCCCGCTATTCTCACATTAGCTGTTGGATGTGAGTATATACTTTTAATAGCTTGTAAGAACTCTCCGTGGAAACCCAATCTATTTAATACCTCTAGCATATAGTTCCAATCTATCCTGTCAAACGCCTTCTCTGCGTCCAACGAGAGGACCAGAGAAGGCGTTTTCGTTTTGCAGAGGAAATCAACTAGGGAGATTGTGCGCCTTGTATTATCTGGGGCTTCCCTATCTTGAATGAAACCCACTTGGTCTGGGTGGATCAGGGATGGTAAGTGTATTTTTAGTCTGTTAGCTAAAATTTTGGTAAAAATCTTGATATCCTGATTAATTAAAGAGATGGGTCGATAACTCTGGCACAGTTTTGGATTTCTTCCGGGTTTGGGTATAACTACTATTTTGGCTTGTAGAATCTCTAGGGGGATTTCTTTACCTAGCAGAATATCGTTACAGAATGAAACTATATGCGGAACTAAGATAGATCTAAATAGTTGATAATATTCCCCTGGGAATCCATCTGGGCCTGCTGCTTTCCCTGGTTTAAGATCTTTTATGGCATTAATGACCTCCATAGCAGTAACCCTAGCGTTTAGTTCATTACTAATCTCTTTATCTATAGGGGTCAGTTTGGCTTCATCTAAAAACCTCGTCAATAGTTGGGTGGTGTTGCTGTTTGGTTTTGTTTTTTTACCATCATATAGACAAGCATAGTACTGTGCAAAAGTATCGGCAATCTCTTGGGGGTTTGAGGTGCTTGCTCCATCACTTTTTTGGATGAGTGGGATTGTATAGGATTTAGTCCTCTCCCTCAATTTGTAGGCTAGATATCTGTCAGGCTTGTTAGAATATAGAAAATAGTGTGATTTTAGTCTATGGGCCGACCTTATTGAGGAGTCATTCATAATTTTAGCCAATTCTTGTCTTTTAGTTTGTAATTGTTTAAGTGTTTCTGGTGCTAGAGTTTGTTGGTGAGACCTGGAGAGAATGTCTATCTGTTTTTGTAAGGTGTCTGTTTGGAGTCTATTGGCTCTAGTGAGAGCTGTTTTTTCCTTGATGAGTAAGCCTCTAAGAAAGGGCTTATGTGCTGCCCAAATGGTGATTGGGTTGGAGGCCGTCCCTATGTTAAAGTCCCAGTATTCTGTTAATGCCTTAGATAAGGACTCCCGTGTTTTAGTGATTTTTAGTACATACGGATCATAGGTCCAAGAGCGAGTTGCACTAATTTGAAAAGTTTTTTTAAAATCTATTTGGACAATCGAGTGGTCTGACCACGCGCATGCGTGAATCGTGGAGGAGATTAGGTCTGGAATTAGGGTTTGGCTCATATAAATGTAATCCAATTTGGAGTAGGATTTGTGGGCACTTGAGTAATATGTGAAGTCGTTAGTCCTACCATATAGCGTGTCCCAAGAATCTAAAACATTATGTTCTAGAAAGATTTCTTTTAGCTTTTTGATTGTGGAGTTATGCCGTAACTGCGTTTGAGATAATGTGATTTTACTGCTACAGTGGTGTGTATGCATAGAGACATTAAAGTCTCCCCCTAAGATAATTCTGGATTGTGACCACTGGGTTAATAATTGAGAGATACGAGTAAAAAAGGCTGCCTGTGATTCGTTTGGAGCATAAACATTACATAGGACTATCTGTTTATCGTGTATTCTTCCCTGTAGTATCAGAAATCTGCCTTCTGGGTCTCTAATTGTATCTTCTATTACAAAACCTACCGATTGATGAATTAATATGGAAACCCCTCTCTTTTTTTTGTCAAATGTGGAGTGGAAGTGTTGGGTATATCCCTTAGCCCAATATTTAGGAATTACCTCCCTAGTGAAGTGTGTCTCTTGAAGCAGTACAATGTTTGCTTTTAATCTAGTGTATTGGGTCAATGCTGTCCTACGTTTAGTGTCTGTATTTAGGCCCCTAACATTGTGTGAAATTAGTCGTAGATTGTTAGTCATTACTCACAGTGTCTTTGGTGGGGAACCCCTCTCCCCGGTACGTTGTTACAGTGTTCAGCAAGACAGTCTTCAGGCAGTGGTGGAGCTTACTTCCCATAGTAGAAGGGATATGTCGGCGAAGGAGGCGGCGCGGCAAATCAAAAACAAAAACATAAACATATAAATTAGTAAACAATTCAGTTAATCTTCCAGCAAAGGTATATCTCCTGAGGCTACTGAATCTATATTTCCTGCATGGAAAGAACAACATGAAACAAAAGAAGAGAACATCACCCTTAACCCCACCCTCCCCCTGAAAGAAAAAGATTTTAATCAAAAAAAAAACTTCGTTGCTTAGTGCAACAACTGTAATTATTTATACTATATGGAATTTGGCATCTTACAAACCAGTAATTATCAGGTTCTGTACATGGTATGTTAAATAGTCCTTCTGTGTGACTACAGTCCTGAGATGGATCATCTTATCTAGAATGTTCATAAAAAAAGATTGTCAAGGTTTATTTTTCCTCTTGGGAACTTTGGTCCAACTTTGTCTCCGGTTGTGGGATGTGTCCTCTTGTGTGCGGGATGGATCTTCTCTTCCCTTTAGCTGTGGTATTTCTGGCGGTTCTAATTGTAGACTTCGGCATATATCCGGAATTTCTGTAACTTCTTTGAGGTTCAAGGATCTACCGTTGTGTAGTATATAGAGGCAGAAAGGGAAACCCCATCGATATCTGATCTGATGTTTTCTTAGGAGTGTTGTTAATGGCCTTAATTGGCTTCTCCTTAGGAGAGTTCGTATGCAGAGGTCTTGATAGAATTGAATTACCATTCCCTGAAACTTAAAAGTAGGGTGTTTCCGTGCCGCTGCAATTATTACCTCTTTTTCTGGGAATCTAAGAAGTTTAACGATAACATCTCTGGGCGGTGCATCTTCTTTGGGTTTCGGTCTTAAGGCTCTGTGTGCCCTTTCCATTAGAAATTTCTCTTCACTCGTTTCTCCAGTTATAGCTTGAAATAGTTGGTGAAGATATATTGGTAACTCTTCCGTCGAAACTGTTTCTGGAATCCCCTTCAGTCTCAGGTTACACCTGCGACTCCTGTTTTCTAGGTCTTCAAGCTTGTCTTGCATCTCATTTACTTCTTGTTGCTGTGTTGAAACCTTTTGCGTGAGATTAGTTAACTCTTCATTTGTAGAAACCTCATTTTCCTCCAGGCTAGCTACTCTGGAGCCTAACTCAGAGATTTCTTGCTTTATATCTGCTAAACTGGTTGTAACTGTGTTTTGAAAAGCATCTATTTTTTCCCATAGCTTATCAAAGTTCTTATTGATATCCTGCTTAGATACCAAGGCCTTAAGGTCTGCTCTTGTAGCTGGGGTAGTGTCTTCATCATTTATCTGTGAGTCTGTCTCAGAGTCATTATCTTCCTCTGCCGCTGCATTTACAGATTCCAGCAGTTTCTCACTTCTGGATGATTTAAAGAAAAGAGAAGCAGGTGCTGGTTTAGATCCCTGGGTTGTTTTATTCTGCTTTCTGACTGACATGGTGCCTGGATGCAGCTAACTTGTGTTCAGAATACAAGAGACAAATCAAGAGGTTATAACTGAGGTCCTGATATTAAGGATAGATGCAGTTTAAAGTACCTAGATCTTGCAAATGAATGAGTGTTTGAGTAGAGGTTTATTGCAAATAAGCCATTAACAGTTCATTTCCCTTTTTGGGCAGATATGCTCTGCTGCTGTAACCTGCTACTGCAGGGCCTGGATAGTTGATCACTTTTAGGGACCTTTCACTTCTCTATTGTAGATCATCAATCATTTAAAGTGAGAGTTGTTTCAAAGCCCAAAATAAAATATATAACATGTTTCCCTCTGGTAATATGATGCTGGTGAATAGTTAAAGATATAGCAAAAACACAGTCAGCCACATAGCAATAATGGTAGATAATAAACAATAGGAGTGTGTGTGAGCTGTGTCTTAGTATCTGTAGATTTTGGCTTAATTCATTTCTTTGGGAAGCATAATGTAGTTTCCTGCTTGAAAACTTTGAGTCATCTTGTTATCGTTATGCTGACAATATATCTTTTAGGCCTATGTGTGAGAGCAGGGATTCCCAGATGCTTGTGTTCATTTGTAATAAAGCATGGCTTAGTCCATTTGTGCTCTCATTAAATGTTGGTAGTATCTCTATCATAGTCTTGAATGAGTGCCATGATTGGTGATATTTATTGCCCCACACTGATGAGTTATAGAGCTCCCAGACCCTCTTACCGCGTTTTCAATTGTGGTCTATTAGCCCTCCTCCGTTTCCGTTACCGGAGCGTCTTTACAGCTTTATAGATGGTGTTTAGGGTCAGACCGTTGTGTCCAAATGCTTAGGAGCCCTCTTCTATGTCTCAGGGCATAAGGGACTGTTTGAGCGCTCAAGTTGGTTGCATTATGTGACACGCTGTCTCCCGATAACAACTACGCCATGTGGGTAAGATGGCGACCGGCATCAGTCTGCTCCGTAAAGCTTCTGTTGTAAAATATTAGCCACCGGGTATCGCTCCAAATCTCTCCGGTTAACTCTTTGCGGTAATCCACTATGGTCTCCTGAGTGTTCAGCAGTTTGAATTAGGCATAGATGCCTTTAGATGCTCACATTTATTACAGTGCAGCACGGAGCTCAAATGTTAAGCTGCCATCTCCTTTGAGCTCCCGGCTCCGCCCCCCAATTAATAGTATTTAAAGGGACACTGAATCCAATTTTTTTTCTTTCATGATTCAGATAGAGCATGAAATTGTAAGCAACTTTCTAATTTACTCCTATTATCATGTTTCTTTGTTCTCTTGCTATCTTTATTTTAAAAGCAGGAATGTAAATCTTAGCAGCCAGCCCATTTTAGGTTCAGCCCCATGGATAGCGCCTTGCTTATTGGAGGCTTACATTTACCCCCACATAAGCAAGCATAACCCAGGTTCTCAACCAAAAATGGGCCGGCTCCTATGCATCACATTCCTGCTTTTTAAATAAAGATAGCAAGAGAACAAAGAAAAATTGATAATAGGATAAATTAGAAAACTGCTTAAAATTGCATGCCTATCTAACTCATGAAAGAAAATTTTTTGGATTTAGTATCCCTTTTAAAGGGACATTAAATCCCAAAAAAATGTTTTTCATGATCAGATAGAAAATACAATTCGAAAACCACATTCCAATTTACTTATATTATGTAATTTTCTTAATTCTTTAGATATCCTTTGTTTGAAGAAATAACAATGCAAAAGAATCATGAAAGACAATTTTTGTGTTTAATGTCCCTTTAACTGTTTATTTACTCAGGTGGATAAAAAATCTATGATTTTTAAAAAAAAAAATTAAAAAAATCAGATTTTTTTAATTTAAATCGGATTTTTTTTGGATTTAAATCGGATTTTTTTGGATTTAAATCAGGATTTTTTGGATTTAAATCGGATTTTTTTTATATAAAATGCTTTTTGAGGAAAATATATTACCATCCAAAAGGTTATTCCATCATGAATAAAGATTAGTTTTTTTAATTATGTAGAATAAGGCTGTATATGTTTTAATTTTTTTGGTAATAAATTCCATTAATCCATTCACAATGTCATGCTCTTCCAGAGGTTTTTGTAAGATTATTGGGCAGTTCTCTCCTGCCTACAAGATATCACAGATGCTTGGTTTACTTTTGCAGTTCTCAAAACTGAATTTAACTCAGCAGAGATCACATGCCTCTTCTTCACAGCAAAATTGTTATAACATGAACAGAGTTGAGAAAAGACGCTTAATCCTAACTGTCACTTAAGCACTTGGATTAGAGACTGTTCAAAGTAATGATTTCACTTTTTTTTTTTCTATTTTTATTTTTTATTTTTCAAACACAAAAAGACAAAAAACAGAAAAGACAACACAAAAACATTCCCAAAATTAAATGTACATATTCGTTAATCAACGATCACCTACTTATTACCGCTTTTCATACGGTAGCGGAGAAAAACCATTATGAAAAACAAACTCTCTTTCTCTTTATTCTCCCTCTGTTCCCCCTACCTCTGAGGGAGGTGGAGAGTCCTTATTAATTTTTCCCAAATAACCATTGCTTCTACGGGGATTTCATATTTATTAATACTTAAGTAAAAGTATTCCTCATTTAGGCAAATTTTCGTTAACTTTTTCTAACCCATTCTTCTTTTGTAGGGATTTCTACTGTTTTCCATTTACTTATGATTAAACTCTTTGCACTATTCAGCATAATTTGGTAGAGATATCTTCTAGGTGTATTACTTTTAAAGTCAAGGTTATTTAGTATTGCTGTCAGAAACTTATTTAATTTCTTCTTGTCTTCCTTTTTATCTACTATCTGAAATAGTTTAGCCCAGAAAGGCTTAATCTCTGGACAAAAACCACATAATTGAGATAGTGTACCTATGTCCCCCACATAATCTCAAACACTATCTTGGGTGTATTGGAAAAAATTTTTTAATTCTAGTAGGAGTGAGGTACCATCTAGTTAAACTCTTTAGATTTTGTTCCAGCATTCTAGCTGATATAGAAGATTTAGCTGTGCTATAGAAAATCTTTGTCCAAGTCTTAATATTTATATCCATATTTAGTTCCATTTGCCAGTTTTTGGTATATGGAGGGGAAAGATCTAAGTTATTTTGTAAGATACCATATGCTTTAGAAAGAGTATGTCTTATGTTCATCTTTGAATTACAAAGATTCTCTAATTTTGTTAAGGGCCTAATTATCTTATCCTTTTCTTTAAAAGTTAGAAGATAATGGTGGGCTTCAAAATACGTATACCACTCACTAAGTCCCTCCATTCCCTTTGCCTGTAAATTATTCTGAGTCATTAATTTCCCCTTTTCTAATAAATCTATTATTCAATATTTTTCTTTTTTATCTCCTATAAACCGGCCCTCCTGGAATGCTTTATTCTCAACTAGTGATAGTAATGGGGATGGTATAGAGGAGATTCCCTCTTTCTTCCTTATCAATTTATCCCATATCTTAAAGTTTTCTTCCAGAATACTGGATTTTCCTATGTGCATTGATCTATCCTTAGGATTTATCCAACATTGATTACATATTTCCCTACTGTTTAGGAGGGCTGCTTCTATTATCACCCATAATTTCATATCCTTTTTGGTAGAAACATAGAAACATAGATATTGACGGCAGATAAGAGCCATAGGCCCAGCAAGTCTGCCCCACCTTACCTAACAGTATAAACTTATCTAGTTCGTAGGATAGCCCTATGCTTGTCCCATGCATTTTTAAAGTCCCCCACAGTGTTTGTTGCTACTACCTCTTGAGGAAGTTTATTCCATAAATCAATCACTCTTTCTGTAAAGAAGTGCTTCCTCAAATTACTCCTGAAGTCTACTACCCTTTAGCTTGAGCTCATGACCCCTTGTTCTTGAATTTTCCATTTTATGTAAAATACCCACAGCCTCAGTTTTACTAAACCCTTATAGAAGGGTGCCACTCTATTACCCTTTGCAGCATAGATGCTTGTCTATACATTCCTAAATTGGGTAGGCCCATACCCCCTGCTTGTCTTTTCCTATACATAGTGGTTATCCCAATTCTCGGGTGGATTCTTACCCCATACATAATTATTAATCATTTTTTGAAGCTCTTCCATATAACTGTTTGGAAGATATATCGGGAGAGCTTGTAAAAAATAACAGAATTTATGCTTACCTGATAAATTTACTTTCTCCAACGGTGTGTCCGGTCCACGGCGTCATCCTTACTTGTGGGATATTCTCTTCCCCAACAGGAAATGGCAAAGAGTCCCAGCAAAGCTGGTCACATGATCCCTCCTAGGCTCCGCCCACCCCAGTCATTCGACTGACGGACAGGAGGAATATATATAGGAGAAACCATATGATACCGTGGTGACTGTAGTTAGAGAAAATAATTCATCAGACCTGATTAAAAAAACCAGGGCGGGCCGGGGACCGGACACACCGTTGGAGAAAGTAATTTATCAGGTAAGCATAAATTCTGTTTTCTCCAACATTGGTGTGTCCGGCTCCACGGCGTCATCCTTACTTGTGGGAACCATACCAAAGCTTTTAGGACACGGATGAAGGGAGGGAGCAAAATCAGGTCACCTAAATGGAAGCACCACAGCTTGCAAAACCTTTCTCCCAAAAATAGCCTCCGAAGAAGCAAAAGTATCAAATTTGTAAAATTTGGCAAAAGTGTGCAGTGAAGACCAAGTCGCTGCCTTACATATCTGGTCAACAGAAGCCCTCGTTCTTGAAGGCCCATGTGGAAGCCACAGCCCTAGTGGAGTGAGCTGTGATTCTTTCAGGAGGCTGCCGTCCGGCAGTCTCATAAGCCAATCGGATAATGCTTTTAAGCCAAAAAGGAAAGAGAGGTAGAAGTCGCTTTTTTGGACCTCTCCTTTACCAGAATAAACAACAAACAAGGAAGATGTTTGTCTGAAATCTTTAGTAGCCTCTAAATAGAATTTTAGAGCACGGACTACGTCCAAATTGTGTAACAAACGTTCCTCTCTTTGAAACTGGATTCGGACACAAAGAAGGTACAACTATCTCCTGGTTAATATTTTTATTGGAAACAACTTTCGGAAGAAAACCAGGCCTTAGTACGCAAAACCACCTTATCTGCATGGAACACCAGATAGGGCGGAGAACACTGCAGAGCAGATAACTCTGAAACTCTTCTAGCAGAAGAAATTGCAACCAAAAACAAAACTTTCCAAGATAGTAACTTAATTATCTACGGAATGTAAGGGTTCAACGGAACCCCTTGAAGAACTGAATGAACTAGATTTAGACTCCAGGGAGGAGTCAAAGGTCTGTAAACAGGCTTGATACCTAACCAGAGCCTGAACAAATGCTTGAACATCTGGCATGGCTGCCAGTCTTTTGTGAAGTAAAACAGATAAAGCAGAGATCTGTCCCTTCAGAGAACTTGCAGATAATCCTTTCTCCAAACCTTCTTGTAGAAAGGATAGAATCTTAGGAATTTTTATCCTGTTCCATGGGAATCCTTTAGATTCACACCAACAGATATATTTTTTCCATATTTTATGGTAAATTTTTCTAGTTACAGCTTTCTAGCCTGAATCAGAGTATCTATTACAGAATCTGAAAACCCACGCTTTGATAAAATCAAGCGTTCAATCTCCAAGCCGTCAGTTGGAGGGAAACCAGATTCGGATGTTCGAATGGACCCTGAACAAGAAGGTCCTGTCTCAAAGGTAGCTTCCATGGTGGAGCCGATGACATATTCACCAGGTCTGCATACCAAGTCCTGCGTGGTCACGCAGGAGCTATTAAGATCCCGAGGCCCTCTCCTGATTGATCCTGGCTACCAGGCCTGGGGATGAGAGGAAACGGTGGGAATACATAAGCTAGGTTGAAGGTCCAAGGTGCTACTAGTTCATCTACTAGAGTCGCCTTGGGATCCCTGGATCTGGACCCGTAGCAAGGAACCTTGAAGTTCTGACGAGACGCCATCAGATCCATGTCTGGAATGCCCCATAATTGAGTTATTTGGGGCAAAGATTTCCGGATGGAGTTCCCCACTCCCCCGGATGGAATGTCTGACGACTCAGAAAATCCGCTTCCCCAATTTTCCCACTCCTGGGATGTGGATCGCAGACAAGTGGCAGAGTGATCCTCTTCCGCCCATTGAATTATCTTGGTCACTTCTTTCATCGCCAGGGAACTCCTTGTTCCCCCCTGATGATTGATATATGCAACGGTCGTCATGTTGTCTGACTGAAACCTTATGAATTTGGCCTTTGCTAGTTGAGGGCCAAGCTCTGAGAGCATTGAATATCGCTCTCAGTTCCAGAATGTTTATCGGGAGAAGAGACTCTTCCCGAGACCATAGACCCTGAGCTTTCAGGGATTCCAGACCGCGCCCCAGCCCACTAGGCTGGCGTCGGTCGTGACAATGACCCACTCTGGTCTGCGGAAGCTCATTCCCCCTGTGACAGATTGTCCAGGGTCAGCCACCAACGGAGTGAATCTCTGGTCTTTTGATCTACTTGAATCGTCGGAGACAAGTCTGTATATTCCCCATTCCACTGTCTGAGCATGCACAGTTGTAATGGTCTTAGATGAATTCGTGCAAAGGAACTATGTCCATTGTTGCAACCATCAAACCTATTACTTCCATGCACTGCGCTATGGAAGGACGAGGAACAGAATGAAGTACTTGACAAGAGCTTAGAAGTTTTGATTTTCTGACCTTCTGTCAGAAAAATCCTCATTTCTAAGGAATCTATTATTGTTCCCAAGAAGGGAACTCTTGTTGACGGGGACAGAGAACTTTTTTCTTGTTCACCTTCCATCCGTGAGATCTGAGAAAGGCTAGGGACGATGTCCGTATGAGCCTTTGCTTTTGACAGGGACGACGCTTGAATCAGGATGTCGTCCAAGTAAGGTACTACTGCAATGCCCCTTGGTCCTTAGAACCGCTAGAAGGGACCCTAGTACCTTTGTGAAAATCCTTGGAGCAGTGGCTAATCCGAATGGAAGTGCCACAAACTGGTTAATGCTTGTCCAGGAAAAGCGAACCTTAGGAACTGATGATGTTCCTTGTGGATAGGAATATGTAGGTACGCATCCTTTAAATCCACGGTAGTCATAAATTGAATTTCCTGGATAGTAGGTAGGATCGTTCGAATAGTTTCCATTTTGAACGATGGTACCCTGAGAAATTTGTTTAGGATCTTTAGATCCAAAATTGGTCTGAATGTTCCCTCTTTTTTTGGGAACTATGAACAGATTGGAATAAAATCCCATTGCTTGTTCTCTTATTGGAACTGGATGTATCACTCCCATCTTTAACAGGTCTTCTAACAATGTAAAGAATAGCCTGTCTCTTTATTTGGTTTGAAGATAATTGAGACCTGTGGTAACCTTCCCCTTGGGGGTAGTTCCTTGAATTCCAGGAGATAACCTTGAGAAACTATTTCTAGAGCCCAAGGATCCTGAACATCTCTTGCCCAAGCCTGAGCAAAGAGAGAAAGTCCTGCCCCCCACTAGATCCGGTCCCGGATCGGGGGCTATCCCTTCATGCTGTTTTGGTAGCAGTGGTGGGCTTCTTGGCCTGCTTACCCTTGTTCCAGCCTTGCATTGGTTTCCAGGCTGGTTTGGGTTGTGAAGTATTACCCCTCTTGCTTAGAGGATACAGAATTAGGAGGCTGGTCCGTTTCTGCGAAAGGGGACGAAAATTAGGCTTATTTTTAGCCTTAAAAGACCTATCCTGTGGGAGGGCGTGGCCCTTTCCCCAGTGATGTCTGAAATAATCTCTTATCGTGCGCGCCACGATAGCAAACCCTGAATTTTTCGGCCGATAATCTAGCTAATTGCAAAGCGGCATCTAAAACAAAAGAGTTAGCCAATTTAAGTGCTTGAACTCTGTCCATAACCTCCTCATACGAAGATTCTTTACTGAGCGACTTTTCTAGTTCTTCGAACCAGAAACACGCTGCCGTAGTGACAGGAACAATGCATGAAATTGGTTGTAGAAGGTAACCTTGCTGTACAAAAATGCTTTTTAAGCAAACCCTCTAATTTCTTATCCATAGGATCTTTGAAAGCACAACTATCTTCGATAGGAATAGTAGTGCGTTTGTTTTAGAGTAGAAACCGCCCCCCTCGACCTTGGGGACTGTCTGCCATAAGTCCTTTTCTGGGGGTCGACTATAGGAAATAATTTCTTAAATATAGGGGGGGAACAAAAGATATGCCGGGCCTTTCCCACTCTTTATTTACTATGTCCGCCACCCGCTTGGGTATAGGAAAAGCATCGGGGGGGCACCGGAACCTCTAGGAACTTGTCCAATCTTACATAATTTCTCTGGAATGACCAAATTGTCACAATCATCCAGAGTAGATAACACCTCCTTAAGCAGTGCGCGGAGATGTTCTAATTTAAATTTAAATGTCACAACATCAGGTTCAGCTTGATGAGAAATTTTTCCTGAATCTGAGATTTCTCCATCAGACAAAACCTCCCTCATGGCCCCTTGAGATTGGTGTGAGGGTATGTCAGAACAGTTAATCATCAGCGTCCTCTTGCTCTTCAGTGTTTAAAAACAGAGCAATCCGCGCTTTCTCTGGTAAGTAGGCATTTTGGATAAAAGATTTGCCTATGGAGTTATCCATTACAGCCGTTAATTGTTGCATGGTAATAAAGTATTTGGCGCACTAGATGTACTAGGGCCTCCTGTGTGGGCATAACTGGTGTAGACACAGTAGGGGATGATGTAGTATCATGTTTACTCCCCTCATTTGAGGAATCATCTTGGGCAATATCATTATCTGTGGCATTACTGTCCCTTACTTTGTTTGGACACTATGCACAAATTATCACATAAAATTTATAATGGGGCGACACATTGGCTTTCATACATATAGAACATAGCTTATCTGATGGTACAGACATGTTAAACAGGCTTAAACTTGTCAACAAAGCACAAAAAACGTTTTAAAATAAAACCGTTACTGTCACTTTAAATTTCAAACTGAAAACACTTTATTACTGAATATGTGAAAAAGTATGAAGGAATTGTTCAAAATTCACCACAGTGTCTTAAAGCATTAAACGTATTGCACACCAAATTTCAGAGCTTTAACCCTTAATTAACGGAACCGGAGCCGTTTTTAAATTTAACCCCTATACAGTCCAGCTATATGCTTTGCTGAGACCCAACCAGTCCAGAGGGGAATACGATACCAAATGACGCCTTCTAGAAGCTTTTTTAGTGATTCTTAGATCCTCACACATGCATCTGCATGCCTTGCTCTCCAAAAACAACTGCGCAGTAATGGCGCGAAATGAGGCTGAGTCCTATAACTAGAAAGGCCCCCAGACTAAAAAGGTGTCCAACACAGTGCCTGCCGTTTTTTAAACGTTCCCCAAGATTATAATGCCAATTATAAGCTACAATCTGCATAATATGCCCCAATAAAGCAATCGTTTAGCCCATAAAATGTCTACCAGTTTTTTAAGCCCTTTTTTAAGCCCTTTATTCTTTTATATTTGACTAAAAAAATGGCTTACCGGTCCCCATGAGGGGAAATGACCGCCTTCCAGCATTACATGGTCTTGTTAGAAATATGGCTAGTCATACCTTAAGCAGAAAGGTCTGCTAACTGTTTCCCCCAACTGAAGTTACTTCATCTCAACAGTCCTGTGTGGAAACAGCAATCGATTTTAGTTACTGTCTGCTAAAATCATCTTCCTCTTACAAACAGAAATCTTCATCCTTTTCTGTTTCAGAGTAAATAGTACATACCAGCACTATTTTAAAATAACAAACACTTGTAGAATAAAAACTACATTTAAACACCAAAAAACTCTTACACATCTCCGTGGAGATGTTGCCTGTGCAAACGGCAAAGAGAATGACTGGGGTGGGCGGAGCCTAGGAGGGATCATGTGACCAGCTTTGCTGGGACTCTTTGCCATTTCCTGTTGGGGAAGAGAATATCCCACAAGTAAGGATGACGCCGTGGACCGGACACCTCCAATGTTGGAGAAATAAAAATCTTGGTAAGACGTTCATCTTGGATAATATTTATCCTCCCTATCCATGAAATCTTTTTGGGGTACCATGACAGTAGTTCATTTGTAATAGTTTTTTAAAGTTTCCGTAGTTAAGGTCATATATTTTACTTATTGATTCGGACAAAATATATGCCTAAATATTTAAGTACCTGCGTCCTTTAAAGGGTGACCCCCTAATTATGGTATCTTGTAACTTTACATCCGTTCCCACACACATTATTTCTTCTGACTTACTCACATTTTGCCAAAAAATTTGACATTGATCCAAATACCTTCAGTTCTTCTAGGAGAGCTGCTATTGATGTTTCCGGTTTGGTCAGGGACAGGAGGATGTCGTCCACAAAACAGTGAGGTTTTATACTCCCTGTTTCCTATAGTAATCCCAATAATATATGGTATTTTGTCTGATTCGGGGGCTGCTTAGAATTTCTATAGTCAACGTAAATAGAGTTGGCGATAATGAGCACCCTTGTCTTGTCCCATTTCGGAATGCTAAAACTATCAGAGGATCTCCCATGTATTTTTATCCTCGCTGATGGATCTGAATATAGTGCCATTATTCTCTTAATAGTTATCTGATTAAAATCAAACAACCTTAACGTATTTTCCAAAACGGACCATTTGACCCGGTCGAACGCTTTTTCGGCGTCCACCGAGATGACACCGATGGATTTGATTTTATTTATTCGAGCGTATTCCTAATAAATGTATATTTTAATGATATTATCTCTCGCTTCCCTGTTTTGTACAAAACCTACTTGGTCCAGATGTATAATTCGTTCTAAAATATATTTTAACCGGTTGGCCATAATCTTAGCATAAATTTTTAAATCCAGATTTAGCAATGAAATAGGTCTATAGTTTTTCACATCCTCCTTATTCTTGTCTATCTTAGGTATCATGCTTATACTCGCTTCTTGCATTTCTATGGAAAACTTCTTTCCTTCATCTATTGACATATATAATTTCCATAAGAATGGGGATAAGATATCTTTAAAATTTTTATAGTATAAGGCCGGGAACCCATCTGGGCAGGGCGCTTTCCCTTCTGTTAATCCTTCTATAGATTCATTTATTTCCTGAAGGCTTATTGGTTGTTCTAATTTTTGATTTTCTTCTTCTGTTACCTTAATTAAACTAAGTTTATTTGTATAAGTTCTCCAGTCTACATCCTTGCTTCTTTGGGTATCTAAATTATATAAAGATTGGTAGAAGTTTACAAATTGTGTGTTAATCTCTTTTTGGTTCTTACATAATTTATTACTCTCATTCTTTATTTTATAGATCCCATTACTTATTTCTTTTTTCTTAATAGCTCTAGCTATAATCTCCCATTTTTATCCCTTCTGTGTAGAATTTACGTTTTAGCCATATTGCTTTTCTTTTATTAATACTAGACAAATATTCCTGTATGGATTTTCTTTCTTTCACTAATTCCTCTAAAATATTTTCGTTTTCTGGGGATTGTTTATGTTTTTTCTCCAAAACATATATTCTATTCATTGTTTCCCGAAATTGTTTTTCTCGTATCTTTTTTTGAGTGCTTCTAAGTTTAATTATTTCTCCGCGCATAACGCATTTATGTGCATCCCAAAGAATTGAAGGTGGGATATCATTTATATTGTTAAACTCAAAATATTCTGTCATTAGTCCCAGCAATTTTATCCCTGTCTTCTTGTTTCTTTAATATAGTGTCATCTAATCTCCAGTTATGCTGTTTTATCTACCCTGAGATCCCCAATTTAACTTCAAGCTTATCGGAGCATGATCTGACCAAGTCATTGAAAAAATTTCTATTTCCACTATTTTAGATAATCCATTAAGATCCAAACAAAAATAATCTAATCTAGAATAAGATGCATGTGGATGAGAAAAAAATGTATAGTCTCTTTGATCCGGATGGAATAATCTCCATACATCTAGTAGGGCTAGTTGGTCTAAACTTTTATTAACTTGTTTTATAATATATTTTGGCGTAGAGGATTTTTTTTTTAATTATCTAGGTATGGGTCCAATGTCACATTAAAATCTCCCCCCATTACTGTAGTTCCTTCTTGAAAATCTAAAATAAGATTAATGATCTTCTTAAAAAATATATTCTGTTTCGTATTCGGGGGCGTATAAATTAAAAATAGTCACCAATTCCCCCTGTAAGTTCCCTTTTAATTCCTATATATCTTCCCTCTTTATCTTTTATTTGGTCTTTTAATTGGAAATTCAATTTTTTATGTACTAATATGCAGACTCCATTCCTCCTATCCCCGCCCGAAGCCGAGTAACATACATTATATTTTTCATTAATAAACTTGGGTTCTTTATTTCTTCTAAAGTGAGTTTCTTGAAATAATAGAATATCCCCTTTCAACTTCTCCATCTCCCTCAGTGCCATGGATCTCTTCTGGGGAGTGTTCAGCCCTTTGGCATTTATAGAGATAAATTGTATGTCAGTCATTTAAAGACTTCCCAGAAGAGTATCCGTGAAAACTTTCCGCGTCCCTCCCTCAGCTGAAACATTATATATTTTTAAACCATGGGTAATTCTATTAAGCTCCTAACGAAATCCTTCTAGCTCTAAGCTTAAACATTAATGAAAATAATAAAAAACAAAAAAAAGAAAAACATAACAACCAAGTTTAAGATCAAGGATAGTCATTCCTCCCTGACGGAAATTATTACTTTTTCCCTTTATAGAGAGAGAAAAAAAATAATTAATTCTCATAAAACAAGAAATTTTTGGGGCAGGTATTGCCTTCCAAAATAACAACAAAAAAAAAACCTTCGTGATAAAAGTGCTCTTGTGTTCTACTTAAAAATCATATAAATATATTAAAAATAATGAGAAAAAAAATAAAAAAATTTAAGGAAGGTCTTGCCTTCTACATTCAGTGTATCTAGTGTTTAGGGAGAGGGGTAAAAAAAAAATTGAAAAATATTACCCCCGTGATACTGTGCTCTTGTGTTCTACTTAAAAAGACAAATAAGTGTGGTGAATAGAGTGAGAAAAAAACAAAAATTTAAGGAAGGTCTTGCCTTCTGCGTTCGGGTGTATCCAGTGTTGGGAAGAAAAAAAAAATTAAAAAAAATTGTACAATAAAAAAAAAAATATTTGTACAAAAAAAAAAAAAAAAAAGAGTGTTCCCTGTCATATGGAGCTTATCTACATATTTAAATTGCAATACAGTGATACTAATCAGTCTTTTTTCCAAAATGAATCTTCTGACATTATGTTGAAGGTGCTGCTATAGGGTTTTATCTTGCAAAGTCCTATTTCCTTCTTCTAATCTCCTCCCAGTGATTCTTATTCTGCTCCTTGCCCATAGGATAGCTTTGTCTACTCTCCTCGTGTATGGTCCTTACAAAATCCTCAGGAACTTCTAATTGTAGATGTAGTTTAGTATTAATTTGATAAATATCATCTTTTCTTTTATAGTACAGGTTATTCCCATTATATGTGATGATTAGACCAAAAGGATATGTCCACTTATATCTAATGCCCTTTTCTTGTAAAGATCTAGTAAGGAATCTAAGTTCTCTTCTCTTACTAGATGTTGCTAAACTCAGATCTGCAAAAATCTGGAGGTCCCATTGTTGGAATTAAGGACATGTTCTTTTTTAGCAATTCTTAATATTTGCTCTTTTATTTCGAACTCTTGTAATTTTAATACAACATCTCTTGGCCTCCCTGTTGGGCCCTGACCTGCTAATCTATGAAATCTAACTATCTTTATTTCTTTGCTCTGTAAGTTCGAATCAAGTGAACCAAAGAAATTTTGTATAAAAATTTTCAGTTCTTCTGCTTTGATCTCTTCGGGGATACCCTTTATTCTCAGGTTCTCCCTTCTAGACCTATCTTCTAGATCTGCAAGTTTATTTTAAATATCATAAATAATATGTGATTGGGCTGTTATTATTTCGTTAGCTTGGGAGAGGTTTTTCTCTATTTCCTCCTGTTGTTCTTCTAGAGAATTAACCCTTTGTCCCACTTCCTTCAAGTCTTTTTTCAATTCTGAGATCTCTGCCATCTTTTATTGACACAATATCTTCTTTAGTAGCTAGCTTTCTTATCTCCTCTATGTTAAACTGGATTTCCTTAGTTGATGCGCTATCCATGTCTTTTACCCCTATATTTTTAGGGGTATTATGGCTTCTCCATACTCAAATTTTGAAAAAAGGGATTGTCTTTCATACTTGGAGATTTATTATTTTTATTCATTTTGTCTGTCTTAGCCGCTTTTTTTGCCGCCATCCCTCTGAGGTCTTTTTTCCTTTTTCTTTTTTCTCCCCTTCCCCTTCCCTTTTCTCTCCTTTTTGGTGAGATATCTAGATCTTCTTATTAAGGTCCAGGGGATTAGAAGTGGGGGCAAAAATCACTTCTTTATGACTTTCTCAGAAACGACATATAGAAATCAGTCACACACCGTACCACTCATCACCTATGCAATATAACTTTTAATTATAGTGATTTTTGATATGTCACTGTTTGCATTTTGCACTTTATATCCCCCTTTAGTATATATTTTTCATCTCTTTCTCCCTTCTCTTTTCTTCCTTTTTCTTCTCCCTTTTTTTTCTTTCTTTTTCCCCCTTTTTCTTTCAGGGTCTCTCTAGGTTTCTTTATTTCTTTAAGCCATAGTTTTGTCTTTATTGCAACTATCCCCACTGCTCTTCTCCCTTGTACAACCCGGAATTTCACAGTTAGAAAATGTCTCTGGGGTACTTCTTAGTATTTACCTGGATTCTTGTATCCCTCAACGGAGAGGTTGGAGGTAGAATTCTGCTTCTAAACTCAGCGTATCCGTGTCTGTTTGTTACCCCTTATCCTCCAGGGGATTTCTGCTCTCTATTGTCTGGAGTCAGAGCCGCTCTGCTGTTAATCCAATTTCCAGTTGTATCTTTGTATGTGGATCCTGTGCTCTTTCAATACCTCTTGTTTTCTCCTCTCCCGAGAGTCACTGACGTCACTCGTCAGGCCGGTGTCTGCAAGCAACTTTTCCAGAGTTAAAATACTTATGTTGGAGATCTATTTTATTTTTATCTTAACAGACCCGGTTATTTATGTATTACAAGTTTATGTCTGAATAGTGGATAGTTAGCTGTTCCCCAGTGACTCCGTTGACAGCTCTTTCCTGGGCTTCCGTGTAATACCCCTTCTCCGTATCACCACGGGCTTCTGCAGCATTACCCTCCTCTTTACCACCAGGGGCCTCTTCTGATCCAGTTCGGCAGGCCGTTTTCCTCTCGGGTGTCCGGTATCTACACCACTCCTCCACCACCCCAGCTCCCTGGGTGAGATCCGCGAGTGCAGCTCGCGCTCCTGCAGCACCGCTTGTCTTGCTACCTGAGTCCACTGACGTCACACGCCGACCCGGCTTTTCCGCAGGTAAGAGAACCTGTATTAGGGAACCAATTCTTCTTGCACGTAGGGAGACAATTTGTTTTGCCATATGACAGGGGGTATAGTGTACTCGCTCCTTATAGTTTACTAAAGCATGTTAGCTATATCTTCATTCCGGCAGGGAGATTTTTTGCGGAGCTTCAGGTCTCTGCTGCCATCCTCACGCATGCAGCAGGCTCCTCCCTCGTAATGATTTCACTTTTAACAGCAGTAGCTTCTTCTGCAGGCGTTGAAAGAATATTCTCTTCCTTTGGACTCATTCATTCTAAATTGAGAAATCGTTTGGGACCCGATAAAGCAGGAAAGCTTGTTTTTCTTTTCCAGATTATGAACAAAGAAGAAGCTGAAGATGACGAGTGAGCTACAGAGGACAGTATTTAAGTTTTTCATGTGTAGGCTGGGCTGACAGTATAAGTTTCTTAAAATATATATGGAGGTCTGGTTAAACTGATTAATTTCCGCTTGCTTGGCTTTGCTGCAACACAAGCGGACAGCTCCACCTACTGGCTATTTTAATAAATGCACTGCTTCTCAATGCTTTTCAATAGCAGTCACATGACTGGAAAAAAAAAGGTTGTTATTCTGAAACGGTGTAAATTGAACCGTTGTGAAACGAGGGCCACCTGTATTTTGTTTAGCCAAATTAGATGTTTGTTTAAGCAAATAACATATGCTGTAATTTTATTGTTTCAGTTGAATAAATCTATTTAAATTGTTATTATTAAGGTAATGATTATTTTTCTCCTTCCTAAGTACAACAGAAAAGATGTCCAAATATGAATTATATTGATTAACCTATTAAACTGGGGATAAAAAAACTAATATGAAAAGTTGTTATTCTAAAAATCTTCTTCTACTTGCATATTAAAGTTATACCAGCAAGAATTAGTCTTTATGTAGAAAACTATGATTTAAATCAAGCCTTACTGACTAGTGATTTAAATCGTAATTTAAATCGTGAATTAAATCAGTTTGATTTAAATCAAATCCACCCCCCGGGCTTACTGTAAATATTTTACCTTCTAATCTTCTTCACATAGGGGAATATGTTCTAAGTATTTTTAAATAGATATTCCTATATATCTATATATCTATACATAATCATATATAGATATATATTTTACCAAAAAGTCATCAGATAACAACATTTATGCTTACCTGATAAATTTCTTTCTTTCCTGGCATGGAGAGTCCACAAATCCATTCCAATTACTAGTGGGAATTCAACTCCTGGCCAGCAGGAGGAGGCAAAGAACACCCCAGAAGAGCTCTTAAGTGTTACTCTTATTACCCATAATCCACAGTCAGTCGACCGAAGGAAAAGGGAAATAAATAATGACACAAGGGTATAGAGGTGTCTGAGGTTTATACAAAAAAACTGCCGTCTTAAATCGAAATAAGGGTGGGTTGTGGACTCTCCATGCCAGGGAAGAAATTTATCAGGTAAGCATAAATTATGTTTTCTTTCCAATGGCATGGAGAGTCCACAAATCCATTCCAATTACTAGAATGTAAGGGCAGGAGAAAAAACAGAATTTATGTTTACCTGATAAATTTCTTTCTCCAACGGTGTGTCCGGTCCACGGCGTCATCCTTACTTGTGGGATATTCTCTTCCCCAACAGGAAATGGCAAAGAGCCCAGCAAAGCTGGTCACATGATCCCTCCTAGGCTCCGCCTACCCCAGTCATTCGACCGACGTTAAGGAGGAATATTTGCATAGGAGAAACCATATGGTACCGTGGTGACTGTAGTTAAAGAAAATAAAATATCAGACCTGATTAAAAAAAACCAGGGCGGGCCGTGGACCGGACACACCGTTGGAGAAAGAAATTTATCAGGTAAACATAAATTCTGTTTTCTCCAACATAGGTGTGTCCGGTCCACGGCGTCATCCTTACTTGTGGGAACCAATACCAAAGCTTTAGGACACGGATGAAGGGAGGGAGCAAATCAGGTCACCTAAATGGAAGGCACCACGGCTTGCAAAACCTTTCTCCCAAAAATAGCCTCAGAAGAAGCAAAAGTATCAAACTTGTAAAATTTGGTAAAAGTGTGCAGTGAAGACCAAGTCGCTGCCCTACATATCTGATCAACAGAAGCCTCGTTCTTGAAGGCCCATGTGGAAGCCACAGCCCTAGTGGAATGAGCTGTGATTCTTTCGGGAGGCTGCCGTCCGGCAGTCTCGTAAGCCAATCTGATGATGCTTTTAATCCAAAAAGAGAGAGAGGTAGAAGTTGCTTTTTGACCTCTCCTTTTACCTGAATAAACAACAAACAAGGAAGATGTTTGTCTAAAATCCTTTGTAGCATCTAAATAGAATTTTTAGAGCGCGAACAACATCCAAATTGTGCAACAAACGTTCCTTCTTTGAAACTGGTTTTGGACACAGAGAAGGTACGATAATCTCCTGGTTAATGTTTTTGTTAGAAACAACTTTTGGAAGAAAACCAGGTTTAGTACGTAAAACCACCTTATCTGCATGGAACACCAGATAAGGAGGAGAACACTGCAGAGCAGATAATTCTGAGACTCTTCTAGCAGAAGAAATCGCAACTAAAAACAAAACTTTCCAAGATAAGAACTTAATATCAACGGAATGTAAGGGTTCAAACGGAACCCCCTGAAGAACTGAAAGAACTAAATTGAGACTCCAAGGAGGAGTCAAAGGTTTGTAAACAGGCTTGATTCTAACCAGAGCCTGAACAAAGGCTTGAACATCTGGCACAGCTGCCAGCTTTTTGTGAAGTAATACCGACAAGGCAGAAATCTGTCCCTTCAGGGAACTTGCCGATAATCCTTTTTCCAATCCTTCTTGAAGGAAGGATAGAATCCTAGGAATCTTAACCTTGTCCCAAGGGAATCCTTTAGATTCACACCAACAGATATATTTTTTCCAAATTTTGTGGTAAATCTTTCTAGTCACAGGCTTTCTGGCCTGAACAAGAGTATCGATCACAGAATCTGAGAACCCTCGCTTCGATAAAATCAAGCGTTCAATCTCCACGCAGTCAGCTGGAGTGAAACCAGATTCGGATGTTCGAATGGACCCTGAACAAGAAGGTCTCGTCTCAAAGGTAGCTTCCAAGGTGGAGCCGATGACATATTCACCAGATCTGCATACCAAGTCCTGCGTGGCCACGCAGGAGCTATCAAAATCACCGACGCCCTCTCCTGCTTGATCCTGGCTATCAGCCTGGGGATGAGAGGAAATGGCGGGAACACATAAGCTAGTTTGAAGGTCCAAGGTGCTACTAGTGCATCCACTAGAGCCGCCTTGGGATCCCTGGATCTGGCCCCGTAGCAAGGAACTTTGAAGTTCTGACGAGAGGCCATCAGATCCATGTCTGGAATGCCCCACAGGTGAGTGACTTGGGCAAAGATTTCCGGATGGAGTTCCCACTCCCCCGGATGCAATGTCTGACGACTCAGAAAATCCGCTTCCCAATTTTCCACTCCTGGGATGTGGATAGCAGACAGGTGGCAGGAGTGAGACTCCGCCCAAAGAATAATTTTGGTTACTTCTTCCATCGCTAGGGAACTCCTTGTTCCCCCCTGATGGTTGATGTACGCAACAGTCGTCATGTTGTCTGATTGAAACCGAATGAACCTGGTCCTCGCAAGCTGGGGCCAGGCCTGGAGCGCATTGAATATCGCTCTCAGTTCCAGAATATTTATCGGTAGAAGAGATTCTTCCCGAGACCAAAGACCCTGAACTTTCAGGATCCCCAGACCGCGCCCCAGCCTATCAGACTGGCGTCGGTCGTGACAATGACCCACTCTGGTCTGTGGAACATCATCCCTTGAGACAGATTGTCCAGGGACAGCCACCAACGGAGTGAGTCTCTGGTCCTCTGATTTACTTGTATCTTCGGAGACAAGTCTGTATAGTCCCCATTCCACTGACTGAGCATGCACAGTTGTAATGGTCTTAGATGAATGCGCGCAAAAGGAACTATGTCCATCGCCGCCACCATCAACCCGATCACTTCCATGCACTGAGCTATGGAAGGAAGAGGAACGGAATGAAGTATCCGACAAGAGTCCAGAAGCTTTGTTTTTCTGGCCTCTGTTAGAAAGATCCTCATTTCTAAGGAGTCTATAATTGTTCCCAAGAAGGGAACCCTTGTTGACGGGGATAGAGAACTCTTTTCCACGTTCACTTTCCAGCCGTGAGATCTGAGAAAGGCCAGGACAATGTCCGTGTGAGCCTTTGCTTGAGGAAGGGACGACGCTTGAATCAGAATGTCGTCCAGGTAAGGTACTACTGCAATGCCCCTTGGTCTTAGCACCGCTAGAAGGGACCCTAGTACCTTTGTGAAAATCCTTGGAGCAGTGGCTAATCCGAAAGGAAGCGCCACGAACTGGTAATGTTTGTCCAGGAATGCAAACCTTAGGAACCGATGATGTTCCTTGTGGATAGGAATATGTAGATACGCATCCTTTAAATCCACCGTGGTCATGAATTGACCTACCTGGATGGAAGGAAGGATAGTTCGAATGGTTTCCATCTTGAACGATGGGACCTTGAGAAATTTGTTTAAGATCTTGAGATCTAGGATTGGTCTGAACGTTCCCTCTTTTTTGGGAACTATGAACAGATTGGAGTAGAACCCCATCCCTTGTTCTCTTAATGGAACAGGATGAATCACTCCCATTTTTAACAGGTCTTCTACACAATGTAAGAACGCCTGTCTTTTTATGTGGTCTGAAGACAACTGCGACCTGTGGAACCTCCCCCTTGGGGGAAGTCCCTTGAATTCCAGAAGATAACCCTGGGAGACTATTTCTAGCGCCCAAGGATCCAGAACATCTCTTGCCCAAGCCTGAGCGAAGAGAGAGAGTCTGCCCCCCACCAGATCCGGTCCCGGATCGGGGGCCAATATTTCATGCTGTCTTGGTAGCAGTGGCAGGTTTCTTGGCCTGCTTTCCCTTGTTCCAGCCTTGCATTGGTCTCCAAGCTGGCTTGGCCTGAGAAGAATTACCCTCTTGCTTAGAGGACGTAGCACCTTGGGCTGGTCCGTTTTTACGAAAGGGACGAAAATTAGGTCTATTTTTTGCCTTGAAAGGCCGATCCTGAGGAAGGGCGTGGCCCTTACCCCCAGTGATATCAGAGATAATCTCTTTCAAGTCAGGACCAAACAACGTTTTCCCCTTGAAAGGAATGTTTAGTAGCTTGTTCTTGGAAGACGCATCAGCCGACCAAGATTTCAACCAAAGCGCTCTGCGCGCCACAATAGCAAACCCAGAGTTCTTAGCCGCTAACTTAGCCAATTGCAAAGAGGCGTCTAGAGTGAAAGAATTAGCCAATTTGAGAGCATTGATTCTGTCCATAATCTCCTCATAAGGAGGAGAGTCACTATCGAGCACCTTAAGCAGTTCATCAAACCAGAAATATGCGGCAGTAGTGACAGGGACAATGCATGAAATGGGTTGTAGAAGGTAACCCTGCTGAACAAACATCTTTTTAAGCAAACCTTCTAATTTTTTATCCATAGGATCTTTGAAAGCACAACTATCCTCTATGGGAATAGTGGTGCGTTTGTTTAAAGTAGAAACCGCTCCCTCGACCTTGGGGACTGACTGCCATAAGTCCTTTCTAGGGTCGACCATAGGAAACAATTTTTTAAATATGGGGGGAGGGACGAAAGGAATACCGGGCCTTTCCCATTCTTTATTAACAATGTCCGCCACCCGCTTGGGTATAGGAAAAGCTTCTGGGAGCCCCGGCACCTCTAAGAACTTGTCCATTTTACATAGTTTCTCTGGGATGACTAAATTTTCACAATCATCCAGAGTGGATAATACCTCCTTAAGCAAAATGCGGAGATGTTCCAATTTAAATTTAAATGTAATCACATCAGATTCAGCCTGCTGAGAAATGTTCCCTAAATCAGTAATTTCTCCCTCAGACAAAACCTCCCTGGCCCCCTCAGATTGGGTTAGGGGCCCTTCAGAGATATTAATATCAGCGTCGTCATGCTCTTCAGTAACTAAAACAGAGCAGCCACGCTTACGCTGACAAGGGTTCATTTTGGCTAAAATGTTTTTGACAGAATTATCCATTACAGCCGTTAATTGTTGCATAGTAAGGAGTATTGGCGCGCTAGATGTACTAGGGGCCTCCTGAGTGGGCAAGACTCGTGTAGACGAAGGAGGGAATGATGCAGTACCATGCTTACTCCCCTCACTTGAGGAATCATCTTGGGCATCATTGTCATTATCACATAAATCACATTTATTTAAATGAATAGGAATTCTGGCTTCCCCACATTCAGAACACAGTCTATCTGGTAGCTCAGACATGTTAAACAGGCATAAACTTGATCAGAAAGTACAAAAAACGTTTTAAAATAAAACCGTTACTGTCACTTTAAATTTTAAACTGAACACACTTTATTACTGCAATTGCGAAAAAACATGAAGGAATTGTTCAAAATTCACCAAATTTTCACCGCAGCGTCTTAAAGCTTTGAAAATATTGCACACCAATTTTGGAAGCTTTAACCCTTAAAATAACGGAACCGGAGCCGTTTTAAGCTTTAACCCCTTTACAGTCCCTGGTATCTGCTTTGCTGAGACCCAACCAAACCCAAAGGGGAATACAATACCAAATGACGCCTTCAGAAGTCCTTTATAAGTATCAGAGCTCCTCTCACATGCGACTGCATGCCATGCCTCTCAAAAACAAGTGCGCAACACCGGCGCGAAAATGAGACTCTGCCTATGCTTTGGGAAAGCCCCCTAAAGAATAAGGTGTCTAAAACAGTGCCTGCCGATATTATTATATCAAAATACCCAGATAAAATGATTCCTCAAGGCTAAATATGTGTTAATAATCAATCGATTTAGCCCAGAAAAAGTCTACAGTTTAAATAAGCCCTTGTGAAGCCCTTATTTACAATCGTAATAAACATGGCTTACCGGATCCCATAGGGAAAATGACAGCTTCCAGCATTACATCGTCTTGTTAGAATGTGTCATACCTCAAGCAGTAAGAGACTGCACTCTGTTCCCCCAACTGAAGTTAATTGCTCTCAACAGTCCTGTGTGGAACAGCCATGGATTTTAGTTACGGTTGCTAAAATCATATTCCTCATACAAACAGAATTCTTCATCTCTTTTCTGTTTCTGAGTAAATAGTACGTACCAGCACTATTTGAAAATAACAAACTCTTGATTGAATAATGAAAAACTACAGTTAAACACTAAAAAACTCTAAGCCATCTCCGTGGAGATGTTGCCTGTACAACGGCAAAGAGAATGACTGGGGTAGGCGGAGCCTAGGAGGGATCATGTGACCAGCTTTGCTGGGCTCTTTGCCATTTCCTGTTGGGGAAGAGAATATCCCACAAGTAAGGATGACGCCGTGGACCGGACACACCTATGTTGGAGAAAGACAGGTGGGCACCACCGCTTGAAGAACTTTTCTCCCAAAGGAAGCCTCAGTCGAGGCAAAAGTATCAAAATTGTAGAATTTGGAAAAAGTATGCAAAGAGGACCAAGTGGCTGCCTTGCAGATTTGCTCCACAGATGCTTCATTTTTGAAATCCCAGGAAGAAGAGACAGCCCTAGTAGAATGAGTCAAAATTCTCTCAGGAGGCTGTTGTCCAGCTGTCTCATATGCTAAACGAATATCACTTCTCAACCAGAGAGAAAGAGAAGTAGAAGTAGCCTTCTGACCCTTACGCTTACCAGAGAAAATGACAAACAGGGCAGTAGATTGACGAAAATCTTTAGTTGCTTGTAGATAAAATTTTAGCGTACGCACAACATCTAGGTTATGCAACAAGCGTTGTTTCTGAGAAGAAGGAATCGGACAAAAGGAAGGAACAACAATTTCCTGATTGATGTTGCGATATAATGCTACTTTGGGAAGAAAACCCAACTTAGTACAAAGGACTGCCTTATCCGCATAAAAAATAAGGTAAGGGGAATCACACTGCAGAGCCAAAAGCTCGGATACTCTGCGAGCAGACGAAATAGAAGGGAGAAACAAAACTTTCCAAGATAACAACTTAATATCAACTGAATGCATAGGTTAAAACGGAGCCTGCTGCAAAACTTTAAGAACAAGGTTAAGGTTTCAAGGAGAAGCAACAGGTTTAAACACAGGCCTGATTCTGACCAAGGCCTGAACAAAAGATTGAACATCTGGCAGATCTGCCCTACATTTGTGCAAAAGAATAGACAGTGCAGAAATCTGACCCTCTCTACTGTGAGTACTGCTTACCTCATTTATTTATCTGTTCTCTTGTTCTGGGATATTTCCTTATCCTTTCACTTGACGCCGGGATAAGAAGACTACTGGCCAAGTTTGGTCTGAGAGGGAAATATACCACGAGCATTACACCAGAAATATATATAGAAATATTCATTTAAGAATAAATATATCATATTTTTCTATTTGAAGAACATTGGAATGTGAAATATTCATAAATCATGTCGGGTTTAGCACACTTGAATGAATGCGGTTGGGTTAGAGTTCGGTTTTTTTTGGCAGTTTTTGCTATCCTTTGAAGTCTATGGGAGAATATGTTAATGGGGTTGTGATATTCGAAGTTCCACTTTTAGCGCACGGCAGGTTTTCGCTTGTAAGCTAACTTTTTACTTTCAACTCATAATACGAGCGCAATCCAAAAGCCTTCGTCTAGCAAAGTTAACGTGAGAGTGGGAGAGCTAAATAGCACTCCACTTGTAATCTAGCCCTTAACAGATTAACCATAACCATACTCCAATCATACAGAAACCATAAAATAGCTTTAAAAAGTAGGACTTTCTAAATATCTGCAAGAATAAAAATTTATAATACCATAAACTTCAGGGGAATAATATTACAAGCTTGTAAGCCAGATCTCAATAGTTAAATATCACAGTCAAAATAAAACATGGCTTCTTGCAGCAATAAAAGAGAGATTGTATATAAAAGCTATATCATACACTGCTTGTTTAAAGAAGAAAGCATTGTTGAGACCTCAGACTCTCCTATTCACTAGACAGGTATTCAAACAAAAACCTTTGTTTTTACTGAAGAAATGCTGCAAAACTGAAAAGTAAAATAACGATCTATGTTTTATGCAACCTTCTAAAAAAAATTTTTTACTTGCATATAAATGTATTTATTTCAGGATGATGAGAGTTCATAGGTGTCCATAACATGTAGGATATATTTCCTGTCACTAGGAGGACGTCAAGAACCCTCACAAGAGCTTTAATCCCTCCCATCTCCTCTCCCCACTTAGTTCACGTATAGCTGAGCAGTGGTGAGAGACAGAAAAGGTAGGAAAGACAGAAAGCAGGGTTAAGAGGTGCAAATAAGAACTGTCGCCCATAAAGCAAAAAGGGGACCTTGCAAAACAGAAAGAACCAGATTGAAATTCCAAGGGGAAGAAATGGGTCTAATAACAGGACAAATTCTCACCAAAGCTTGAACAAATTTTGGACATCAGGCAACTTAGCCAGCTTCTTGTGAAACAAAACTGATAATACTGAAATAGCCTATAAACCTTATCCTTTCCATCATGAATGAAGAAGAATTCTGGGGATTCTAAAAGATTTCCCCCAAAAAACATCTAGAAGAACACCAAAGAAAGTAAGCTTTCCAAATCTTATGATAAATTCTCTGCGTGAGAGGGTTTCTGACTTGCAGTAGAGTAGATATAATAGATCCTGAGAAACCCCTGTTTTTGAGAATTAAATAGGCATTCACCCTTCATGCTGTCAGATTCAAAGGATTGGGTCCTTGAGACAGCAGATCCATCCTTAAGGGTAGAGTCCATGGAGGAAGAGATGAAATTTGAATTAGGTCCACATACCAAGTTCAGTGGGGTCACGCTGGAGCTATGAGAATTACAGAAGGCGATTCCTGTTTGATTCTGGCAATGACTATTGGAAGAAAAACAAACAGAGAAAATAGATAGGCCAGTCAAAAATCTCAAGGACAACAAGAGCATCTATCTTATGAGCTATTTGGATCTCTTGACCTGGTGTAATAAACTGGAAGTTTGGACGCCAGATCTATTTCTGGAAGACCCCACCTCAGGACTAATTGATCAAACATGTCCTGATGAAGAGATGATTCTCCTGGATGCACAGACTGACAACTTAGGTAATCTGCTTCCCAATTGTTCACTCCGGCAATGTTAATGGCCGATAGGGTGCAGTGGTTAAGGGACTTCGAGTCTCTCCCTGATGATTGATGTACGCCACAGCAGTGACATTGTCTGACTGGAACCAAATATATTTTTTTTGTTTGAGAAGGGGCCAAGACTGAAGGGCCCGAAGAATCACACAAAGTTCTAGGATGTTGATAGGTAACCTCGCCTCCTGAAGTGACCATACTCCCTGCACCCTCCAGGACTCCCAAACAGTGCCAGAACCCAGCAGACTTGCGTCCATAGTGACTATGATCCAGATAGGCCTCAGAAAAGAAGCTCCAAGGGTCAAATAAGGACATTACCTCCAACATGAGAGAGATTGCTTGACCGAAGAACTGAGCTCTATCTGATGTTCCAGATTGAAACAATCATTTAACCACTATTGAAGTATGGACAATTGGAGAGGATGAAGATGAAAGCGAGCAAAAGGTACTGCATCTGATGCTGCTACCATAAAATCCACTACTTTCATACATTGCTCTACAGATGGAAAATGAGTCATCTGTAGGGAAAGACAGGCAGTCTGAAGTTTGCTTCTGTGAGAAACAAGCAAGCACATTTGAAAAGAGTCTACTATCACATCCTTTTGGCTGGTGATAAAGAACTTTTGGGGACATTGATTTCCCATCCATGTTCCTGAAGGAAAGATACCATTATGTGGGTATGAGCAGCAGTCAGAGAAAGAGACGCAGCTTGGACCAAAATATTGTCGAAATAAGGGGCAATGGAGATTTCATGTGCGCTGATCACTGCTAAGAGAGTCCCTAATACCTTTGTGAAGATGCGTGGGGCGTGGCCAAACGAAGGAGAGGGCCACAAATTGCTAATGTTTGTTGAGAAACACAAATTTTAGAAACTATATGGTACGGAACGTTTAAATTTTGAAAGAAGTTACGCAAACAAATTTGTTCAGAAAAGGACGCAAGGTTCCCTCCTTCTTTGGGACAATGAAGAGGTTGGAATAGAAACCTTGTCCCTTTTAAGAGCGTGTTGGATCACTCCTATATACTCTAAGTCTTGAACACATTGGACAAAGGAAGCCGCCATTATAGGATCCTTTGGAACATGAGACAGATGAAACCCTTCCCAGGGAGGTCTGGTGTGAAAGCCTATGTGATAATCCTAGGATATGAAATTGAGAACCCAAGGATCCTGAACTGATCGAGACCAGGCCATTTTAAACCAAATAAATCTGCCCCCTACCAGAAGATCTTCTGGACAGAGGGCCATCCCTTCATGTAGATTTCTGATTGGAATTGGGCTTTTTGGTCTGTTTGATCTTAGAACAAGAAGATCCTGGCTTCCAAGAAGGCTTGGAGGATTCAGACCTCTGGTTGGAGGGGGACTTTTGATCTCTAGGGGATTGAAAGGGGGAAAAAAATGATTGTTTGTACTTCCCCTTAGATTTCTTGTCCTGAGGTAGAAAAGTACTTTTTCCCTCAGTGACAGTTTTGATAATAGAATCAAATTCTGATTCAAAAAGCATCTTCCCTTCAAAAGGGACTGATAATAGCTTATTCTTAGAGACCATATCAGCTGAGCAAGATTTAAGCCATATAGCTCTCCTTAAAGGGACATTAAACACTCATTTTTTCTTTGCATAAATGTTTTGTAGATTATCTATTTATATAGTCCATAAAGTTTTTTTTTTTTAAATTAATGTATAGTTTTGCTTATTTTTAAATAACATTGCTCTGATTTTCAGACTCCTAACCAAGCCCCAAAGTTTTATGTGAATACGCTCGACTACCTACTCCAGCTTGCTCCTGTTTGTGTAAAGGGTCTTTTCATATGCAAAAGAAGGGGGAGGGGGGGAGTGTCTTATTTGCCACTTGCAGTGGGCTTTCCAGCTACCTTTTCAACAGAGCCAAAGTGACAGCTTCTAAGTAAGTTTTTAAACAGTTTTATACTGGATTTTTATATCAGTATCTGTGCATATTATTCTTTATAGTAGTGTCTATTACATGCAGTTATATGAAAATGAGTGTATACTGTCCCTTTAATAAAAACAGCAGAGGATATATTCTTGACATCAATTTTAATGATGTAAAAAACCGCATCACAAATTAAATCATTAGCCATCTTAAGGACTTTAAAGCTGTTGTTAATATCCTCAGAAGATTGGTCAGAAATCTGAGAAAGAGAATAACACCAGAAGGACGTCACAGCGGCCACTCAAGTGATCGCTACTGTAGGTCTAAGCTGGAGAGCTGATTGGGAAAATAATTTCCTAAACAAGGATTCAGATTTGCACTCCATTGGATTGGTAAACTAAGAGCTATCGTCCATACTTCCCAGGCTGATAAATTATTTTAAGTTGATGCATTCTTTTGAACCTTTTAGAAGGTGCCTATATATTCTGTAACCGTCAGGTGCTTCAAAGGCCTTAGGCACTTAGGGTGGAGCTTTAAAGACCTGATTCAACTTATTTAAAGGCTTGGAATACTCAGGATTAGGTTCTGATAGTTCTAAGATATTCAAAACTTCCTGAAGCAGGAAGTTGATAAGGTCCACTTTAAATCTAACTGTGGAATCAGTCTCTGTCTCAGTTTCTGGTTCAGGGTCCTCATAGATTTCACCCCAGAAAGAGACTCAGCTGAGAGCTTTGTAAGCTGGGTGGTAACTGAGCCTGGGGCATAGGACTTGCATATTACAGGTGGTGTGAAGTAAATCTCCTGAATTTCACTTACGCTTCCTTGGTTTGGGAATAGCCGCTAAAAGCTCTGTCATAGTCTTTTGAAGATTTGTTTTAAACTCTGGAGGAAAATCAGTGGAATCCCCTTGAGCCACATAAATAGGCATGGGCACTTAATGTCTGCCAGGTGCCATATTGACAGGATTATGACTTGTGAACTGGAGATGAGTTGACACAAATAGCACACAACTGGTTAATTTTGTCCACTGTAACATATTTGCATAATAAACAGGGATAATGGACTGCAGTATGTTCCTGGGCTGCAGTATGTTCCCTAGGGGTCTCTTCCAATCAGTCAGTAATATTAGATAGAGGTACAGACATGACTCCAAAATGATAAGCAAAACTTAAAGGGACACTCAAGTCAAAATTAAACTTCATGATTCAGATACAGCATGCAATTTTAAACAACTTTCCAATTTACTTCCATTAACAAAATGTGCACAGTCTTTTTATATTTATACTTTTTGAGTCAACAACTCCTACTGAGCATGTGCAAGAATTCACAGCATATACGTATATGCATTTGTGATTGGTTGATGGCTGTCACATGATACAGGGGGAGTGGAAATAGACATAACTTTGCAATTTATTTAACAAAAATCTACTACTCATTTGAAGTTCAGATTAAGTGTTATTGCATTGTCTTCTTATCATGCATTTGTTGATTATGCAAATCTACAGTGTTGACTGGTCCTTTAAAGGGACACTAAACCCAAATGTTTTATTTTATCATTCTGATAGCGCATGCAATTTTAAGCAACTTTCTAGTTTATTCCTATTATCAATTTTTCTTCGTTCTCTTGCTATCTTTATTTATGTGGAAAAGAATTTTATTGTGTTTTCCAGAAAGAACAATAACAACAAGTACAATTACAATAAGATAATGTTACATAATCAAGGAAATTCCAACCACAGGCTAGAGTATTCCATCTTAAACGTGTTGATAAATATAGATATAGATTGTTCACTCCCAATCTAAGAGGCCTTAAAAGAACATTTGGTAGATTATCGTCTAGCCCTAGCTTCCATATACATAATCCAGGGTTCCCAAAGGGAAATTAACTGTTCTTTAGAATCTAAAAAGTCGGCAGCAATACTGCTTAATTGATAGTAATGATTTATCTTATTCTGAATAAGCTGAAAGTAGGAACCACTGACTTCCAAAATTGGGCAATAGTCAATTTAACAATAGTACAAATAAGGAATATAAATGTATTCATTTTCATGTTAAACCCAGGTAGTGGATCATGAAGGAGGGCTTGAGTAGGGGTTAAAGTAATAGATTTCTCAAAAATATCAGTTAATAATGAAGAGGTATAATTCCATATGTTGGATACCTGATGACAGTGTTGCTATCTTTATTTAAAAAGTAGGAATGTGATTCATAGGAGCCGGCCCATTTTTGGTTGAGAACCTGGGTTATATTTGCTTATTGGTGGCTAAATGTCAGCCACCAATAAACAAGTGCTATCCATGGTGCTGAACCTAAAATGGGCTGGCTGCTTAGATTTAAATTCCTGCTTTTTAAATAAAGATAACAAGAGAACAAAGAAAAAATGATACTAGGAGTAAATTAGAAAGTTGCTTAAAATGTTATGCTCTATCTGAATCATGAAAGAAAAATGTGGGATTAGTATCCCTTTAAGGGTAAATGGAAATAAATATATATTCCAGAATATTAAATAGCAAGTGTATTCACTCAAAAAATACAACAAACAGCCTATATATACACCTGAAAATCCCAGTAAATCAGAAAAAATCTCAAATGGTTTGTCCTCAGAAAAATGTTACCCACCCACCCTCTCAGCAGCCCCTATGAGGGTACTCATCCACCTCCTGAGCAAAGAAAGTGATAAAACTGGGCCTGTGGACTGTCCCTGTGCAAATATCAGCCAGCCACTTATCCGGTGAGGGAGAGAGAAAAGGGTGCCAAAGGGGAGATGGAGCTTACCTTCAGAACGATATGCAGGTCGAAGCCTGTGAGAAAAACACAAAAAACACTCCTTACAGATAAAAAATGTTCCCCTTTGATTCCCCCACTGTTTTCACCCTAATTGCATCCATAATGAGCGTAACTGCTAACTGCATAAGGCAGTCAGTGGTTTTCTTAAAGAGACAGTGCTGCATTTCTTTTTTGTGAGGGAATCCAAGTCAAAAACATAGTGAAAGCTGCTAAGGGATAATAGGGTAATGAAATAAGAGAGTTTTTCGAGAAAATAGCCTTGTGTTAAACACATAGGTAAAGCGCTATGTGTAAAGTCTGCAAACCCCTAACTATGTAGTACCTACTATGAAAGGAGAGTACTGGTGATAGTTCATGGGCTGTGTTTAGTGTCTGAGTCACTTACCTGGACTGCAGCACACCTCCACTGTATCTTACCAGCATGCTGAAGCCTTTCTCCCTTACAGAATGCTCATCCAGTAGAGAGCCCATCCAGTGCAAGTAAATATACTGCAGACGATACTTGTGAATGTACCTGCAACCCCTCAGGTGGAGGGTAAGTAACAGGGTCCCTTTGATGCTTCATTCTCTTTATATTCTTTGTCAAAAAGCACCCCATGGTAACTAGCTCAGGAGCAGCAATGCACTACTGTTAAGTAACTGCTCTTCAATGGCTGCACATATATTCCTCCTGTTTTTGGCTCACTCAATCTATTTAGCTAGCTCCCATTAGTGCATTTTTTGTCCATTTATGATACCAAGGAAAACTAGAGGTGACTGGCCAAGGGTCCGAGATAACAGGTATTGTCTGTATCTATGATAATAGAGATGACAGCAAAGGGATACATTATTCAAACATTTTGTTTGTTCCATAAAAAGAGGATATTTGAACATTTATTAAAGAGCTTTGTGTTTTTTTTATATTATTATTATTTTAATGGATATTCTTGTGCTGACTAAACCAACTTTCTGTGGCAGTTGTCACTGTCAGAAAGGTACTTACTATTGGATTATATATTTTTGGGAAA
The DNA here is from genome assembly GCF_027579735.1 of Bombina bombina. Lineage (NCBI taxonomy): Eukaryota > Metazoa > Chordata > Amphibia > Anura > Bombinatoridae > Bombina > Bombina bombina. The sequence goes on along the minus strand of NC_069506.1, from coordinate 194,726,571 downwards.
GGGGTGGGTGGGGGTGGGGCACAGAGCATAAGTTACAAGTTTTCATTAGACTGAAAGCCAAAAAATCTTCTGATGTTTCACATTAATCTCTTTTAAAAAGATACATGTAATGAATTAATTACAAGCAAATTGGTAAACTCTTCAAGAGTCAATTGTTCTGTGAGTGGTTTGAATTGTTCTCCAACCAGCGCTCTAGCTACAACGGAAGTGTCATATGGGGAAAGCGCTGATTGTAGAACATTTCAAACCGTTGGCTCACAGAAAAATTGACTTTTGAAATGTGTGGCGGTGCGCAGGGTATTGGAATTTAATATCTATATTAAAAAGTAAGTTACAGTGCATCCTTATTACATCTGATGAATTAAACTTCATCTAAAATATCACTAACATTCCGGATCTGGTGTTTTAAAGGGCAGAGTTTACCATCACTTTAAGGTTACTCAGTCCTAAAACATTCTATAATTAAAAACAACTTATGTTTACATTACAGAGTTTGTTTTAAACCTGTGAACTATAGGAATGAGGTATTCTTATCTCCTGAGCTATCTGGACACATGATGTCATTTAGTATCATACATAATCACAAGGACTAAGTATCTTTAACCTAAACATCTTGGTTTCAAGTGTTTGAGGACATTTTTAAATATTATAAATTAGTGAACTAAATGACAAAGGATTTACATTCATGCCAATGTTCAAGTTCTCACTCAGATGTGAAATAGCAGATACATTCCTGGTTTCAGCTGTCCCTTAATGGATATTAAAAAACGAAGGGCTAAATTACAAGTAGAGCGCTAAATATCACTTGCATGCAAGCAATATTAGCTCTCCATTTTGTAATACCAGTGCACGATGTGTGCTGCTATTACAATTAATCTCAATGTGAATGCGAGCTTGTGTTCGCATTGCAAGGAAGCATTGTGCTCACGAGAGCACACTTCCATAGGCTTATATGGGAGCCTTGTTCTTATGTCGTCACAGACAGCATCAGAACCTTGCGCAGCAAAGGAGTTATGTAGCACAGCGATGGACAGCATTTTTAAATATATATATAAATGAATATATACATATATATTTATGTGTTTATATCTGTATATGCACAGTATACATAGGCCGCAATGTAAAGGCACTTGTCAGTGCCTTTTTTTTCTAGCACCCCACTCCCACCAACTTTAAAGCCCCAAAACTGCCTAGTGCAGGGGGGTTTTAAATTTAAAAAAATGCTAATTTTTTTAAAAATAAAAAAACTACAATGCCCTCTATCTTGAGGGCATTTGGAACACTTTTAGAAAATTAACCGGCGATCTAATCTCTGGTTAATGTTCAGAGTGCTAATTTCTACCGCGGGCTTGCAGTAGCAATAACCAGCCACTTGTAATGGCTGGTTAATAATTGCGCTCTCCCGCAAACAGGCACATTTGCCCATTTGCGGGAGCACAATAATTTAGCACTCCGCTTGTAATCTAACCCTAAAATGGTATGCTCCCACCAGGAAAACAATAAATATATATTGTAAACATTCTAGGGATGGTAAACAATTAACTTAAATATGTTGGATATAGCATGACATTTTAAACAATTTTAAAACTTACTTCTATTATACATTTTGCTTAATTCACTTGGTATGGTTTGTTAAAGAGTAATTCTAGGTGAGCTCAGGTGTCTGCATGCATGCACGTATCTTTAGCCATCTGGCAGCAGTGTTTGCAACAATGTTTATAGCAATATTATACATAGTTACAAATACTGCTGCTATAGATTGCTAAGGACACGAGCATGCTCCTAAGCTCCTATCAGCTTAGCTAGGTAACAAAAGATGCCAAGAGAACAAAACAAATTTCATAATAGAAGTAAATTGGAAAGTTTTGGAATCATGAAGATTTAACTTTGACTTTATTGTTCCTTTAAATGAAAAGCTGCTGGGTACGACACAGACATTTTTAGGTGTGCATGTATGCATCAGGTTGAGGTCAAATTTCCATTAAAGGGAACATAAAACCCCCCAAAAAATATTTCATGATTTAGACAGAACATAACATTTTAAACAACTTTCTAATTTATTTCTATTATATTTTCTTCGTTTTCTTGTTGTCCTTATTTGAAAAGCAGAAATGTAAGCTCAAGTGTGTGCACGTGTCTGCAGCACTATATAGCAGCAGTTTTGCAATAATGTTATTAATTAGGAAGAGCACTAGATGGCAGCACTATTTTCTGTCATGCAGTGCTTCAGGCATGTGCACGCTACCTACCTAGGTATCTCTTCAACAAAGAATAACATGAGAATGAAATAAATTTGATAATAGAAGTAAATTGGAAACTTTTTAAAAATTGTATTCTCTATCTGAATCATGAAAGAAAAATGTTGGGTTTAATAAATTTCCCTTTAAGAGAAAGCTGAAACCAGGAATATATACTCGCAATGTTGTTTTGTATTGTTTTTTTTACATACAGGTGGCCCTCGTTTTACAACGGTTCAATTTACACCGTTTCAGAATAACAACCGTTTTTTTCTAGTCATGTGACTGCTATTGAGAAGCAGTGCATTTATTAAAATAGCCAGTAGGTGGAGCTGTCCGCTTGTGTTGCAGCAAAGCCAAGCAAGCTGAAATTAATCAGTTTAACCAGACCTGAGCTATCGAGCAGATTTCAAAGGAACAAGATCTTCCTGTCTATAAATCAGTCCAGATTGGAATGCATAGAAAGAACTGTTTGCAGAAAAATGCAAGTGTGCAAGTCTGTGTTGTGTGATTATTTTATTAGGTTTATAATGCTGTTTAGCAAATGTTTTTGTTCATTTAACTTAGTTTAATTATATATTCTGTGTTGTGTGATTTTTTTATTAGGTTTATAATGCTGTTTAGCATTTAAAGTCTTCATTTCAAAGCTTTAAAAATAATGTTTTAGGTGTTACTTATGACAATTTTGAGAGGGGCCTGGAACCTATCTCCCTCACTTCCCATTAACTTACATTATAAACTGGGTTTCAATTTACAACGGTTTCGATTTACAACCATTCCTTCTGGAACCTAACCCCGGCGTAAACTGAGGGCTACTTGTACTTTCATAAACATGCCTTGCTCTGTACTGCTTCTTGCTCTTATTGAAAGGCATAATATTATTTTAACAACTTTTTTCATTTTATTATTTTTATTACAATGTTTATAGAAAGAATGTGAACAATCATTATTCATTTCATCTCTAGGGCACCAAACTATTTAGCCTCCATATCCTGTAAGTTTCTCTATGGAATATATTTTTTTTACCACCTGGAAACAGTGGGAATTCCATAGTGCAGAAGAGCAAGGAGTGTTTACTGTTGAGTTGACATTGATGGATATAATGGTGACTTTGTTTATCTTTATTATTGCTCAGTATGGTAGGTTCTGTTGAATGAGTGTAGGAAATGGAGAAGGGCTGGGGATAAGAGAGATTATATCTTCAGCTATAAATAGCAAAATGGAAAGCAAAATAAAATGAGTGTGATTTGTTACAGAAAGGTCATTATTAAGGCAGGGTGGAGATAATGATTGTAGTAACAGAAGCAGTAGCAGAAATAAGGTAATGAGTACAGACAGGCTTATAAAACAAAAACTTATATATAAAAAAGCAGAGAATGTTGTAAACTTAAATATGATACAGATTTTTTTATCATTTATGAAAGAACTGTAAAATATGCAAAAAAAAATGTTGTATGAATAAAGTTTTAGTAAAGTCTGTTTAAACTGAATGTAATACTAACAGGAAGTGTGTGTTTGTGCACAACTGGGTCCCAGGGCGCTGATGGCAGATAATGACAACTCCCGCAGAAAAAGTTGATTTTTATTTAGTACTGGAACATTTATTTTAAATGTCTGCATATCATGTCCCTTTAAAGGGTCGCTAAACCTTCTGTGATTGTTACTTCAGATAATTTATATCTGTCTGTAACTGGCCTAAGCAGAGGAAATCTTCAAATCACTTTAAAAGGTTGGTAAAATACTCTACTACATCTGGAAAGATACCACCACATAACTCAGGGCTCTATCGACATTCACAAATGTATGTTGTCAATATGGACGGGAGGAAGCACTCAACGCATAAGTTTACTCAGGAATATACAGGTGGGGTGGTGGACTGACAGGGGAGACACAGCACCAAAAACACAACTAACCCGCAGTTTGGAAACAAAAACGATACATTTCACTGACGGCTCAGGCCACTGAGGGACTATCTCGACAATATTAGTACTTTGGAATTGGTGGGCATAGCCCCCTCCCCCTCCCCCACATTAGACATACATTCACTGTCAGTGTGCAATTGCTGTTACAGATCTAATTGTTACGGTTACACACTCTTGTTTTCGCATATTTGTTTGCAGGGCATGGAGCCTCTCTAGTCCCTCTAGCGACATGGCCACAGAGAGGACAGGAGTATTGACGTCTTTTATAACATATTTTACTGTACGAGATATTTACAGAATGTATTGTATACTTATGCGTTTGCCTGTGCAACCTAATATGTTTGTTATACTCTTTTGATAATAATAAAGCTTTTTGAAACTTAAAAAAAAAGGTTGGTAAAATAAAAATTGTAATAAAACGTCTTTTTAAAGCAAATGTACATACAATATATCACACAAAATACAACTGTCAGTGACAGCAGAAGCACAGCCAGACCTGTTTGCTATGCACCCTAAGGGAATGATTCAGATAGAGCATACATTTTGTAAACAACTTTCCAATTTACTTCTATTAGCAATTTTGCTTCATTCTCTTGGTATCCTTTATTGAAGGAATAGCAATGCACTACTGGGATCTAGCGGAACACATCGGTAAGCCAATGACAAGAGGCATAGCTACCAATTAACAGCTAGCTCACAGCTCCTGAGCCTACCTAGGTATGCTTTTTGACAAAGGATATCAAGAGAACAAAGCAAACTAGATTAAATAAGTACATTGGAAAGTTGTTTAAAATTGTATGCTCTATCTGAATCATGAAAGAAAAAAATTGGGTTTCATGTCCCTTTAATCATTGAGATTAAATAAGAACAGGCTTGTAACAGTATAGGGTAACTTTGTTACAACATGATCTTCATTACTTTCTAGAATCTAAAACTTTATACTAACCTCCAATATGAAACCAACTAATATAAACAAAATAATATCATAAAAAATACTTCTACATATTATTCTCGGGCTAATCTTTGTTATTAATTACATCATTATTTTTTAGAATTTAGTGTCTTTTTATAATTGTTGCAAACAATAGTGAAGTCATGGTAATGTCTTGTGAAAACACTGCTGCCATCTAGTGGTTAAAAATCATTATTGCACAAATGCTGCCATTTAGCTCCAGACACATGAAAGCTATCTTCCTAGGAATTCTATTCAACACAGAATATCACGAGAATAAAGTAAATTTGATAATTTATCATTTTAAAAATTCTATGCTTTATCTGAATCATGAAAGAAATTTGTTGGGTTGTATGTCCTTTCTTTTAATTCTTTTTTTTTTTTTTTGTTTTAAATTTTTTATTAGATTTTCAAAACATACAGTTTACAAGAAATGACGAGGGGATCAAAACAGCAGTATGTGAAATACTATGAACATTAACAAAGTTCCATCTATATTACTGAAGCAGAACTATATTTATCCCCAATCTATAACATAACCATATAAATTATAAATAAACAATTTAATCTTGATAATTGTGAATTGCTGCTGCGCTACTTTCTACTATCTAGTTCCTGCCTCCCTCCTGCATTCCTACCTCTCTGAGTAAACCACTAGGGGTATTCTTAAGTGTTCCCAGATATTCCTCCCAAAGGAAAACTATAGAGTGATAGTCAGTAATACGGTTGGTTTGTTGATAGTGATATTTTTCCAGTGATAATACTCTAGTCACCTGGTCTCTCCATTCTTGTACCTTAGGTGTCCTTATACTCTTCCAAAGCCTAGGTATTAATTGTCTAGCGCAATTTAACATAATGTAAAGCAGTGTAGCTCTCAGTTTGCATTTTATTTTAGGTAACTTGTTTAGTAGAAATACAATCGGATTATATTCCAGCTGAATTGTTATTATCTTCCCTATTTCTAAATGTATGTCAGTCCAATATGTTTGTATTAAAGGGCAATTCCACCAAATATGGGTCAGATTTCCCTCCTGTTTACAATCCCTCCAACATAACTTGCTTGTGTTTGGATAGATACCGGCTAGTCTTTTGGGGGTTAAGTACCATCTGGTAAGTAATTTCATATTAGTCTCTGTGGCATTCATAGAGGATGGAGCTTTGCCCATTTGCTGAAAAACCGTCTGCCAGTCATTTGGTGTTAAGGTCATCTGTGTTTCCCTCTCCCACGTCTTGGTATATGCGGGTAACTGTTTGGAATGTGTCGATAATAATAATTTGTATGATTGCGATAGTCCCTTCTTCGAAGTACCCGAAGAGTAGCACATTAACTCAAATGGGGAAAGTGGTCTAAGGAAGTCTGTTTTTTTCTTATTGTAACCTATATAATGCGATAATTGTATATACTCATACCAGTTCTGTTCTTTGAGTATATTTTTCTCTATCAATTCTTCCCTAGTTCGTAATTTGCCATTTACCAGGCTTGAGTATATTGGTACACAACAGTGTATATTCGTAGTTTCTTCCCCTATCTTGTTATACCCTAATGGGGATTCAGAGTTTATTAATAAAGGAGTTAAAGGGGCCGGAACAGATGAGATATCTTTGTTATTTTTTAATATTGAATCCCATGTGTCAAATGTTTCTACTACTAAGTTCGGTGGCTCACCACCGAGTCTCCTCTGTGTCTTATCGAGCCAGCAAAGGCTGCCTAGACTGGGTGTGTTAGTTAGGTTGTGTTCCAACCTTACCCATTCTTTATTATCTGAGTGTTTACACCAATCTATAATTCTATTTAACATGGACGCCTGTTTATAATATAATAGGTTAGGTACTCCCAGGCCACCGTTACATCTGTCCCTGTATAAAGTTTTCTTTGAGACTCTCTGCATTTTGTTCTGCCATATAAATGAATTTACATTGGCTTGAAGTCTATTCAAGTATGTCTGTGGCAGTGGGATCGGTACTGTTTGAAAGATATATAATATACGTGGTAGAAAAGACATCTTAAAGGCATGTATTCTACCAAGCCAGGAGAGGAATTTATTTTTCCACGCATTAATCTCTGTATGTAGTTTTGTCAGTAAATTCATGTAGTTTAGTGTGTAGAGTTCTTCTTTAGTTCTTGCGATTTGTATACCTAAGTATGTCAAGGAGTCTTTCTGAATAGAGAATTGGAAATGGTTTTTGATATGTTGCAGTAAGACATCTGTTACAGCCACCCCCAGGACCTCAGATTTAGTTGTATTAATTTTAAAATATGAGTGGGCGCTATATAGATCAAATTCTGAATGTAGTGTTTTAAGGGATGGGAGAGGATTTGTCAATGATAATAGAATATCGTCTGCATAAAGCGACAATTTATAAAGTGTGTCTTGGATTTTGATACCTTCTATGTCAGGGTTGTGGCGTATTTTGGAGGCCAAGACTTCCATGGCCAATACAAATAGTAGGGGCGAAAGAGGACATCCCTGCCTGGTTCCATTTTTAATGTGGATGCTATTTGAGAGGGAGTCATTTAATCTGACCTTCGCTGAGGGACCGCTATATAGAGCAAAAATTTTATCTAACATATGTGGTCCTATTCCAAATCTAATAAGAGTATGTCGCAAAAACCTCCAATTTAGCCTGTCAAAGGCTTTTTCTGCGTCAATACCCAAAAATATCGTAGGTATTTTTTTCTTATGTGCATATTCCAAAAGATCTATAGTTTTAACCGTATTGTCCCGCGCCTCACGGCGCGGAACAAAACCGGCTTGGTTTAAATGTATCAGTTCAGGGAGGTACCTGTTAAGTCTTGTAGCTAATACTTTCGCATATATCTTCACATCAACATTTAGCAAAGATATAGGTCGAAAGTTTGAGGGAGTAATCGCTGGTTTTCCAGGCTTGGGAAGCACTGTAATATGTGCCTCCAGCATTGTGGATGGGAAAGTTGTGTCAGTTGTTATTTGATTAAAATTTTTTTGCAGATGTGGTAGCAGGATAGGGGAGAATTTTTTATAGTATTGCACTGAATAACCGTCTGGGCCAGGGCTTTTTCCCGAATTTAGATTCTTAATGGCCAATGCTATCTCGCCTGCTGTGATTGGTTTTTCTAGATCTTCAGTTTGTTCTATTGATAGTTGGGGTAGTTGGCACTCTTCTAAATAGGTGGCCATGCTAGGCATTACATTGTTATGTGTTTCTTCTTTCTCTATGTTGTATAGTTTCGTGTAATAGGCCTCGAATTGGGATAAGATGCCTGGTGTGGTTTTAATTGTCTGTTTATCAGGCGTGTTAATTTGATGTATATATGTTTTGAGTTTTTTGAGTTTTAAAGCTCTCGCTAATAATTTCCCACTCCTATTGCTTTCGTAATGGTATCGCTGGTTAAGTTTTAAAGTCATTAAGTTATATTCTTTAGTCAGCAGATCTCTAAGGGCTTCTCTGGCTTTTTGTAGTTCTCCCAGTGTTTCTTCATTTTGTGGGTCTTGTTTATGTTTAAATTCTGTTTGTGATAGTGTATCCGCTAGGTCTTTATAGTGTTGTCTAGATGTTTGTTTCATATGTGACTTGTATTTGATGAATTCACCTCTCATGAAACATTTGTGTGCCTCCCATACCATGAATGGGTTGCTATCTGCTTGTGTATTAATTGTGAAATATTCTTTCATTGATCTAGTTAGCTTTTCTGCATACATGGGGATATTTAATAGAGAGTCTTCTAACTTCCAGATAAAGGGTTGGGTTGGTGTGTTAGGCCAGTTGAGTTGTGTTATCACTGCAGAGTGGTCCGACCACACTGTATGTGAAATCTTTGAGTTGCATATAGTCGTCAAACCCTGCTGGTTAGTCATAATGTAGTCAATACGACTATAAGTGTGATGAGGTGATGAGAAAAAAGTGTAATCCCTCTTGGAGGGATTTACAAACCTCCAGATATCATACAAATTGTGATCTTTCATTAGTTTCCCTAAATGTTTGGCCACATTGCATGGGGCTCTTTTTGTGGTATTTGAGCTGTCCATGTACGGATCAATTGTTATATTTAGGTCACCCCCTATAAATGTTACTCCTCTTGAGAAGTCAAGTATTTTATTAAAGGTCTGTTTAAGAAATGGGAGTTGCCTTATATTTGGTACATATATGTTTATCAGAGTTACCGGGCTGCCATAAAGGAGCCCAAACACTCTAAGAAATCTACCGTCCGTGTCTGTCGTAGTCTGTATGTGCTTGAAGGCTGTGTCTTTGTGTATTAGAATGCTAACACCACATTTTTTAGTATCTGCTGAGCTGTGATAGTGTTGGGTGTATCGTGTCCCGAAATATTTAGGCTCGTTCCTTCTCCTAAAATGGGTTTCTTGAAGGAATATTATATCCCCTTTTTTCTTATGCATGTCTAGTAAGGCTATCGATCTTTTCTGTGGGGAGTTTAGTCCCTTTGCATTTTGGGATATGATAGTGATCAATTTACTCATGTTGATCTTTTTTAGCTATAGGCTGTTTTTGGATGGGTATAGCGGTTTTATATCAAATGTCTATTGCTATGCTGTAATTACCTTTGGTAGCGCAGCAGCCAGTATACGGTTTAGGATCAAAAAAAAAAAAAGAAAGTAAACAAGAAAAGAGACAAAGAGTATATAGCAACAAAACAAAAACAATTCAAAACAAACAAAACAATAACAGTAGCTTCTTTTTTTCTTGTGTCTGTTGCAAAAACAAAATGAAATGCAATTTACACTTTACTTAAAGATGCTATGTAGTGCCTATTATATTACTTATATATCTAGTATTCGATCTTATATTCAGCTGTTATTAAACTTAGAGGTGTAAACCATCGATGAACTCATACAATTAACAACATACAGTATTATTTCTACATTTATGGAACCAATAGTGTAATTATGGTATAAGGCACATTGTCCACTTTTATCCCTGAGACTGTTATATACAGCTACGCAGTCCCTTCTCAGTACAGCTAAGAGCTGCGCCTGAGAATTGTTTTCAGCTTAAAAATTACAGTTTGTGTGTATATTCATATTTTACCCATCCAGACGTATCTCAGTCCATACTTTCCTCGTCCGAAATGGAAGCTCTCGATGTTGTAGTTGTTCTTTTTGCCTGTGGTTGCTGGAGATGTTTAGGAGACCTGCTTTCAGCAAGAGAGGGCTCTTTATGCCCCTTATTGCTATCTTTGGGACGTTTCTTCCTTTGTGGTAACAGCTGCGGTTCTCCAAGTTCTGAGCTGGTAGGGGGATCAAGATCCAGGGCGGTGCAAAATTCTGATATCTCTGAAGTCTTGGTACAGGAAACCTTCCTGTTCCCATGCAAAACATACAGGTGGAACGGGAAGCCCCATCTGTATAATATCTTTTTGCTCCTCAGCAGGGCTGTTAAGGGTGCTAATTCCTTCCTTCTCTGTAATGTCCTTTGCGAAAGATCAGTGTAGAATTGGAGTACATTACCCCTGAATTTGACTGGTTGGTTTCTGCGGGACAAATTGAGGAGTTCTTCTTTCTCCATAAATTGTTTAAACTTTATTATTATGTCTCTAGGCGGCGCTTTATCTGATGGTTTGGGTCTCAAGGCCCTGTGCGCTCTGTCCCAATTTATTTCTCTAGATGATGTTTCACCTCTCAGGTGGGCAAACAGTGCCGGGAGATAAGTAGGTAAATCCTTTGGCAATACCGACTCTGGGATTCCTCTTATGCGCAGATTTTTCCTGCGCCCTCGGTTTTCGAGGTCCTCAATTTTATCATGAAGAACCTCTATTAGGTCTGCCTGTGTGGATGATGTTTCCTGTAGTTGATTTACTTCGTCTTGAATATTATTTGTGTAATCTTCAAGGGTATCCACTCTAAACCCTATTGTGTGTATCTCCTGTTTTAACTCTGCCATCTCCTCTCTCATACAGGTCCTTACTATCTCTGCAATATCTTGCTTTGAAGCCAGTGATGACAGAACTGATGTAGGGATCTGTGTCAGGGTTTCTGATGTTTTCTGGGGCCTAATTGGCGATTGCAGGGCGGGTGATGCCCCCTCTAGTTGCTCTTGCTCCATTGAAGTGGAGTGTTGGCTCGCAGGGTTAAAAAAAGATTCCACACTGGGGCCCTTCCCTTGTGTATGTTTTGAGGGCTTTAATGGCTTCAGCAATCTCTTGGACGTCATTTTGGGCCCTGTCCCAACAGTTTCTGCAGTAAATGCCCTTGCCTGTACAGGTGTCCCTGTTTAATGTGAATAAAAAGGTAGATCTATATTTCCAGAGGTAAAACTTTACCATACGTCTGCACAAACAATACCCCTGTAGTTGATTGCAGAGTGAGTGATCAGCTTATGGGCTTATCTCCGTAAAGATTGTTCTCGCATCAATTGCAATTTATATTTCTGTCTGCAAGTGCTTATCTGAGATAGGGTTAGCCTTTATTTTTACTGTCTCTATTATTAGCGTGGTCTGTGCTGTGTTATCCCCTTTGCGTGTTCTCCGCTCTATTGCTGCTTAATCCTTACTACGCCACAGCTCTAAGGCCTTGCCCTTCCCATAAGAGCACTATTACCCTAGTGTAAGTTCAGGTCAGATATGTTAGAAATCTGTTGTCGTGACTTTTAATTACACTTACTTCTTGTTCCGGTCGTTGCTGTGCATCCGTTTTATTTTATATATGTTTTTGTTTTTTTTATTTTTTATTCGACAGAGTTCCTGTTCTCCCGGCGCTAAAGTACAGCGCCCGATGCCTCCGGTTCCGTTGTCGGATCCCCCAATATCAACAGAGAGGGTTTGTTTGTGGTTACAGCTTGGCGCTGCTTTCCAGCTTTCTTACTTGGCGCTTCTGTTAATGGAGGCCTTTCTGTGCCCGTTAGGACAGCAGGGATGCGCTGTTCGCATTCTTTTGAAAAGTCTTCTGTGCAGGCTCTATGTTCCGCAAGTGCTACGGCTTGGTTCCCAACATTTAAATATCAGGCTTGTATGCTTTTTTATCTCATATTTGCTTGCTGGTTTACGGAGCTATGGAGTTATGCTGCCATCTTAGCAGCGGCCAGCTCCGCCCCCCCCTTTCTTTTAATTCTTAATGCTGCTATGTACAAATGATCACAAGACGGAAAGAGTTTCAAAGCTCATGAAAACAATGAATCTACACATCATCTTATATATAAAAAAAACAAAAAAACCCCATAAATGTTGCTGTTACTCTCCTACAAATACAACTGAGTCAGCCAATGATCAGCTCCTGCAGTGTTTTTTTCAGGATGTCAGATTTTAGAAAGGCAAATTTTAGCTTGAACGCTTTTTCTCTTGTTATGCAAATGTATGTATGTGAAGGAGAGACACCAACATTACAATATAGTGTACAATAAAAGCCCCCAAAGATTTTGTGTAATTCATCTCCATGTTGGCGAGTTTTTGATCAGAAGGCCCTAGTTCTTCACTACAATTTGACCATTCAGTCACTGAATTAATAAATTATGTTTTTATTTATTTATACCCATTTTTCATCTCATAGAACTTATGTTGCTAACTGGGTATGCCTAATGATATTTTCCTGCTAATGGTACCAATAATATAGTCACATATCAAATCAGTAAGAATCTGAAAACTGTGTTCTTCAAAAAATACATAAAAAAAGGGATCTTCTAACAACATTGGATTGTGAAGTAAACCACTTCCATAATATACATCAACATGAAAATACAAATAAAACATTATCTTACTAATACTAATATTAAACTCTACCTCATTACTGGCCTTATTAGAGCACTAACACAGCAAACTAACCCTAACTTAGGGGCATATTTATCAATGTGCGAGCGGCCATGATACAAAGTAGCGTATCATGTCTGCTGCACATCGATAAATGCCGACAGTGTATGATCTTATGAACTGCTGGTGCAATGCAGCTAGGGGTGAGCATCTTCACTGGTCTCATGATTCGATTCGATTATCATGTCAACGATTCAATTCTACGATGCATCACGATTAGTTCCCTAATTATGCCCATGATTTAAATTTTTCAGCAAAAAAATTCAAGCAGTCAAAAGAACTCTTTTTTATTTTACTAGCTCAAAAAAGGCCACTCTTCCTCATGTGGCAAAGTCTGAACACAGCAGACAACAACAGTATTTATTTAGAACAGTAAATACTAAATGGCAATTGTATTGGCAATATGGCATCACACTGTAGTAGTGTAAAAAGTGCAGTGCACGCAGTGTACTTCTTCAATAAAAGAAAATATTTAAATGTATATAGTATACACTAGTAAACATGAACATAAATAAATGTCTAACCTATCTATGTTGGTTTTAATTTAATGTCTATTTACTTAGTAAATACTAATAGACGTTAAATTAAAACCAAAATAGATAGGTCAAGCTTAAGTTACCGTCCAAACAACAAAAGGTATTCAAACCTCCAAAAGCTTTAAAAAGAACCTTTATTTTCTTACATGGGGTCCTCAGAAAGGTTCTTTTTAAATATTTTGGAGGCTGGAATACCTTTTGTTGTTTGGACTGTATCTTGGGACTTGGCAGGTCCTATATTCCGTGCCCCATACGCCTAAATAACAGTGTGCTGTTCTCCAAACTTTTTTTGATTATCAAGCTTAAGTTACCACCATTACCATTATTATTTGTGTGAAAATGGTCATCCTCAGAAAACAAAACATAAATCCCTTATATGCGGTACAATAAATTACAGGTGTGCCTTCATGACTGGCAAACATCACAGTGAATCTGGAACACACACACATACATATACAGTTACAGTAGTAGTACTAGTTTCAGACAGTGGTTTGCTGTAGTGCTGCAGTGAAAAAATACTGATATTCGTTGCACTCTGCCTAAAAGCCTGGAGAGCGTGGCCACTTTCAGCGCCTGCTGGGAAGCGAAATTAAGTGTATGGGCGAAGCATTTTACATGAGGGAATTTTCCAACTTGAGCAGCAACAATCATGTTCGACGCATTGGCGGTCACAAGCACTACAGATTTATAGGACAGCTGCCATTCTTCCACGACACGAGACAGTAGCTCCGCCAGATGAGCACCCGTGTGAGACTCATAAACTGCTCTCGTTTGCAGCACATGCAACAAGATCTGCCAGTCCTTGCTAACGTAATGTGCAGTTACTATTAGACTCAGTTGTGACTGAAGTCCATGAATCACACGTTATTGCGACTCGACTGGCTTGGCTCATTGATGCAATTACCTGAGCTTTGGTTTCGTGGTAGAGTGCAGGTATAACGTTTTCTGTAAAGTGACTGCATGACGGAAGCTTATAACGTGGCTCTAGCGTCTTCAACAGGTTGTGAAACCCGAGGTTTTCCACAACAGAGTAAGGCCGTTGGTCCTTTGCTATGAAAGTTGCCACAGCTTTGGTTATTCTCTTCCCTTTTTCAGAGTTGGGCGGCAAAGTTGACAGCATCGCATCAATTCTTGGCTGAACTAGGCTTGTTATTTCCTTGGCACTGGCAGTGGCGGCAGGTGTTAGCATCTCAGAGTGAAAACGGCTAACGTGATTTCTCAAGTTAGTAGTATTCCGTAGGTATTTCATTTTTGTGTGACAGGCTTTACAAACCGTGTGTGTCTTGTCCAATTCGTGCTTTCCAGTATGTTCATAAAATCCAAAATGTGCCCAGATGTTTGCTTTTTAAATGCTAGGTGCATTATTTATCTCTCTCTCTTTTTGGTCTCATTCTGTCATTTTAGCATGACATCAGACATCCCATCTCTCCCTGAAGTTCAGGGATTCTCCCTGATTGTAATAGCGGCTCCCTGATGCCAGCAAATGAAATGCAATCTCCCTGAAACTCCAAGTACCATGATCCAATGTGGCCCAAATCCTGAAAAGTGTTTCTTTAAGGAATGCCTTTAGTTGCTGGGACGTTATAGAACCCTTAAAGCATGCATCAGTAACCAAAAAGCCCCCACTGATTTTAATAAAATAAAACACAAATACTACCTTATTTACTGCACGTAATTAAACTTTGTATTCTAAAATATTTAAGCATTCAACAAGCATACAATCACTGGAAAATTGGTTTGTTGTATGTGGTTGTGCAATAAAGCTACCTTTTTTATGTGACTTTAGTGGGAAGCTACTTTAATGATAAGTCTCTATCTTATTTAGAGTTTTAAGGTGTCCAATATATAACTGGAAGGGGGTGCAGCACAGTAGCGGGTGAAGCCACCTCCCTGAAATGAGTTTTTGAGGTTGGGATGTCTGTGACATGTACAAGAAAATTTAAATTTAGTACATTACATTAGTAACTTCAACTTGCCAACATTTGAAAACAAATTGCAGTGGAAACTTGGCATTTGGCATGGGGGGTTTAGTTAGGTACTGGACTGGTAGGTATTGTAATGGAGTAGGTGTCTGGACACCACAACATAATAAAAAAAACACTACAATTGTGTTGATGCAGTTAGAGTCTACTGCAAATTCTTTGTATCAGCATTATTATCCAATATCCATTCATTAGTAGTCACTCAGTCTCAAATCAATGCAGGAAAAAAAAATACAGGATAAACTGCTGTTCCTTTAGGGGCTACTTTTACAAGTAGACTACTAGAAAGAAAATGTTTGGGTTTCGTGTCCCTTTAAGTGTGTAATCATGTATTACTGTGTCCTAGTAGTACTAGTAGTAGTAGACACTGTAATATTACATACTTAAAGGGACATGAAACCCAAAACTTTTCTTTCCTGATTCAAAAAGAGAATACCATTTTAAACAACATTACTTCTATTATTTAATTTGCTTCATACTTCAGATATCGTTTGTTGATGAAATAGCAATGCACAAAAGGCATTTCAACAAAGGATAAGTAAATTAGATAATAGAAGTAAATTTGAAAGTTGCATGCACTTTCTTCTACATCACAAATTGGGTTTTATGGCCTTTAGTATGTTTAAAAAAAAATGCAGCTTTAGCCTTGTTATAAATAACACAGGGATTGGGTTTGGATTAGTACCTTTTATACTCCCTAAGAGAGCACATGCATTGCATAATTGCATGTAGCATTATTTAAGTATAGTGTATATTTTCAATATTTTCAGATGTGGTCAAAACTTTGTAGGAAAATTTGTAATCACGCAGTAGTATGTGACTGACTAATATGTGTGTGTGACCGACCTGACCAATCATTTCATGACCAATCCATGTGATATGGAGTTTCATAAATAAATTCAAATGAAAATAAAGCACAATAATGTTCATGAGCATTTTGAAAAAAACATCTAGAGGGGCCTGTGATTTCACTGATTTGCGATAATGAGGGTTTTTTTTAGTAGAAATGAAAAGATACGTGGTGCTCACAGGCAAAATGTATTCTGCTTTACTAAGTTTCTCACCATAGGACTCCGTCTCCCACAAAATAAAAATGAGCCTGCCGTGTGTACTCTGAGTCGTCACCATCACTCAGGCAGTCACTGCACCAGTCCTCCTACTGCGTGCGGAACTTCCAGAGACCGCCCATTAGCAGCCCCGTTGCTTTATTGGCGATGTGACGTCAAACGCTGTGCTAGTGTACTGTGTTAGTAGTAAAGCGCTCTTTCTCTATACTTGTCCTGGAGGCGGGGGTCACGTGATGATACATGAATCAATTTGCGCCCTTCACTGCATCGATGCAGAATCATTTCATGCTGCATCGCGATGCATCGCCCATATGATTATTTTGAGCACCCCTAAATGCCACCCCCTGCAGATTTGCGGCCAATCTGCCGCTAGCAGGGGGTGTCAATCAACCCGATCGTATAACGTGTTATTAACTGTGTAAAATGTGTGCATATTGACAGGAGTTGTTTGATTATTGGAGCATAGCGAATGTAGTACCTCTTCATAAAAAGGGCAGTAGGGAAGAACCTGGTAACTACAGGACAGTCAGTTTAACTTCAGTAGTAGGGTATATTAATGGAAACTCTCTTAAAAGAAAGAATTATGACTTAGATACATTCAAACAATTCAGAGGACCAAAATCAGCATGGTTTTACTTCAGGGAGCTCATGTCAGACTAATCTAATTGACTTCTTTAATTATGTTACAAAAACATTAGACCAGGGTGGAGCAGTTGATGTAGCATATCTAGATTTCAGCAAAGCATTTGACACTGACACTGTCTCACACATCAAGCTAATCCACATACTGAATCTCTTGGTCTAGACTAAAAATTTGTAAACCGGTTAGAATGCTGGTTTAAGGATAGAAAAAAGAGTATCTTAGTAAATAAAGTACATTTAGGAGAAGGGGCAGTTATTATTGGTGTTTCTCAAGGGTCAGTTCTGGGGCCTGTTTTGTTTAACATATTTATCTATGATATTGTAATGGCTAGTATGGAGTATTCAGGTATTACCTATATCAGTTCTTTTCTCCTCTCATCATTCTTCATAAATCACTGATATACCTTTAAGCTCTCACCTCCTCCCTCATTTCCTGTTATGTAAACACCTCCCCCATCAGCTTTCATTGCTCAGTATTGTGAGTTATTACAATCTCGGCTGTCTCTCAAGGAAGTTTACCTGAACTTAGTCCTATCTCTCTTGCTGTTGGTGGGTTTTTCCTGTACTGCACTAGAGAATGTCTGCAACCTCTAAACAACCGCTTCAGAGGATTATTTGTCTCGCAGAAAGCTCGTTATCATTCAGACTCCGAATACCCCAGGGTTGATTAACATCCGTTATGGCTAGCTGTGATGTCACACCTTTCAGCTGTTATTTGGCCGCAACCTCCGAACCGGTAAGCGCTTACTTCTCTCTCTTGCTCTACCTATGTGTTACATACTGTTACTGATATCAGATATACCTTTGTAGAAGCTGTGGTCTCCTCTCAGTATAGTAGTCCCCATTCTATTCTGGTTATAGTAAATGCTTAAGAACGCCAACTTGTATCTGAGCTAAATACAGATCTTTGAGGATTGTTTCACTTCCTCACCTCACCACCTGTCCTTAATTAAGCAACACATAAAAGCCTCAAAAGTCTTACTAATATTATAAAAGGCAAACTTAAATACATACTATTTAAAATTATGAAATACAGAGCACAATTGCGATTATTGATCTTTATTACATGGCAGACCGCAGTTGAGATTTACAATAAAACACACAATCTTTTCACAGATTTAAAGAGACAAAAATTACTGAGCCTTCTAAAAAACCACTATGAATCCAGCGGATATCCCGGCCCATGTTATCAATTTATCACAATGTGTGGATTTTATCACCCAGCATGTCAGAGAACTGCAGCAGGAAAATAAATCCTTAAAAATATATATAAATGAAAATCTAAAGTCCCCTGTTCCCCAAATCATAGAACCTATCATGTGTTTACCTGAAAAGTTTAATGGTAACAGGGCCAAATACAGAGAATTTAGGAACGCCTGTAACTTATTGTTCTCCTTAAAGCCAAAAAGATACCCCTCTGATCACATTCGTGTTCTAACAGTTATATCCTTTTTGCAAGGGGAACCTCGAGCATGGGCTGATGCATTTTTTGAGCCAGATGATGTTATTTTGAATTCCTTAACTCAATTTTTCCAGTCTATGTCCCTACTCTATGATGATCCAAACAAGCAATCTACAGCTGAGGCTGCTATTAGGTCACTCAAGCAATGGAGAAGACGAGTCGAGGAGTACATAAAAGACTTCAAGAGATGGTGTAAAGACACCTTATGGAATGATGCCTTATTAAAAGATCAATTTCATCTGGGTTTGTCTGACGCTGTTAAGGATGAACTGGCTAGAACTAATATGCTGGATACTTTAGATACTCTGATGACTCTGAGTATTACTATAGATAGAAGACTCAGGGAGACACGCAGAGAAAGATTCTCTTCTGAACCTGTAACCCATAGACATACAACTTCAATTCCTCCAACATCCACCACAACCGAATCATCTGAACCTCTGGAAATAGGAATGATCAGAGGTCCTATATCCCAAGAGGAAAAGAATAGAAGAAGACAATTCAAGCTTTGTCTTTACTGTGCTGGGAATTCACATTATGTTAGGGAATGTCCCTCTCGACTGAAACAAAAAATGGGTAAGAATAAAACTGTAATAATATCTATTAATACCCTGTCAGCTAAGAATATTTATATACAAATAACTCTTTCATTACAGTGGGAGCGACAGAATGTGACCTATGATGTCATCATCTTGGGGAAGGAGGCGCGCTGGGAGCCGGACAGATAGCTCAGCATGCTAAGGCACTGTGGCTGAGCTCTGTAGCAAGGTCCCGGCAAGGTCCACTCAGCCTTTCATCCTTCCAAGGTCAATAAAATGAGCAGCGCCTTGAGACCCTAAAGGGTCATTAGCCGCGCTTTACAAGTACCCAATATATCATCGACTCTGAAGCTTACACCAACTATATAGATAGTTCACTTGTGTGTGCCAATAAAATACCCACGGTTGCAAAATCTAAGCCTGTTGTTGTAAGAGTTATTGATGGGAAGCAGATCAGTTCTATATAGATAGTTCACTTGTGTGTGCCAATAAAATACCCACGGTTGCAAAATCCAAGCCTGTTGTTGTAAGAGTTATTGATGGGAAGCAGATCAGTTCTATATACAGTAGATAGTTCACTTGTGTGTGCCAATAAAATACGCACTGTTGCAAAATCCAAGCCTGTTATTGTAAGAGTTATTTATGGGAAGCAGATCAGTTCTGGTCCCATTACACATCATACTATTCCACTTACTGTTACTACGCATTCACAACACTTTGAAATGTTATCCTTTGATGTTATTAACTCACCGCTCTTCCCATTGTCTTGGGTTTAAGCTGGCTAAAACTTCACCAACCTTTAATTAATTGGTCTGATTCCTCAGTACACTTCACCTCCAAGTATTGTAAAACAAATTGTCTTTCTAATATAGTTATGTCACTTACTACCACTCAAACTCTCCCTCCTGAGTTTCAGGATTTTAAAGATGTTTTTGACCCAAAGGAAGCTTTAACACTACCTCCTCATAGGAGGTATGATTGCCCTATTGATCTCCTACCAGGATCCACTATACCCTGTGGACATATCTATCCACTCTCTGAACCTGAACTAAAACATCTAAAGCTGGAAGGAGCCAGCTGTGTAACTGAACGGTCGCATCTCATAGCAGCTCTGACTATACTTTCTGGAAAATAACCCTTTTGACCGTTCAGTTTCCTACACTTAAAATTTTTTGGCAATGCAGGAGTTCTAGAGATCTTGGTGTTCGCAGTGGTGGAGTAAAATAGCACCCTGATGCACAGAACTGATCTTTTTCATAGCGGGCCTACAACCTAATTACTCTAGGAGCGGCCATTCTCAAGAACACCCGACTATTACACCGCGATGCCACAGTTGCTCAATATGGAGACGGAGACAGCGATAGCATGGGACTCCACAATTCGGAAGTTTACTAAGCAACAATCCTTCCAACTAGTAAATGTTCTCAGATCTGCGCTCCACTTAACCTTGCTGCCTTCTACACCTACCCGCAAGCTGAGCGCTAAAGGGCCTTCCGCATTGAACCCTGATTATGGCCGCGCAGTTGGGCTGCAGAGAGCGAATAGCCACTTACCCAGGCGAGTGCGCACTTTTGTTTCTGCAGCCATAAAGGGGACTAGAGACTTGAGTTTGGACTCTGACTTTGCTGAGATGCGGATCGGTGGGCTAATTTCTAGAGACTGTATGCCGGATGCGCAAAACACCATTCTGATGAATGAGAGTGCGACACATACCACCGCACAGCAGACAGGACAACAAGATGGTAAAGGGAAGCAGGCTTACAATCCAAAGCGCTTTGGAGAATATATGCCCGAGATGGATAGCCGAAATGTTCAGGACTGCTGGGGTGAAGGTTTACCAGTGGACCTTGCTTTGAACAGTGTTTTTTTTTGCTTGCTGGTGGTCAATGCTGGGGTCGCTGCAACCAGTGCAGTATGGTCCCTGGGGCCTCCGTCGAGGCATTGGATAATTCAGACGCAACCTCTGTGCCGACAGTGAGAGAAATATGTGCACCCCTGGGGATCTCTTTGCAGCCTACTTTGTGGCTATGTTTTACATGTTGTCTTTGTTTGCTGCTGTGTATAGTTTTAAATACGCATATGTTGAAGCATTATTTTCCTGTGTTATAAAGTCTTTCACGAGGTCCAATACCTTTCAGTCTCTTAAAGCTAGAACTCAATACTTATTCCTACTATATGTTCCGGTGCACCCACTAGGAGCTGACTTAAATTTTAAAAACGTATCTATAACACTTAATATGGGCTTAGGCCTGGTACACATTACAATCACTGTACTCACGATACAGACATACTAGCTACAGGAGATCTACTCCATTGAAATTCAATGCAATACCTGAGAGATAGAGAAGATGGGACTAATCTGGACTGAGTTGGTCAGGACTCCACTACATGTTAGAGATCTTACATCTATGCTAAAGAAAGGAACTCTGAGTATGATACTGCAGGGCATAGGGCCCATGCCCTGTGGAAGATTCATATTCTATTTTTTAACTCATGTCACTGACCATTGATCTCCTAAACTTCCCATATATGCATGAGAAGGTGTGTTCCAATGTTTTACTTATGAGAGTCCCTGCTCTGTGTCTTGGTATATTTATCTATACAGGTCCCTGTTTTAAATTGCAGTTGAAGCGAGTACTGTACAGAGGTATAACTATATTTCTACATGGTCCACCCTACCGTTAAATCAAAAGGTCTAGTATAATACTGGGATATAAGCTCTTATTTTTATAAAATTATGTTCTCTGCGTGACTGGAGACTATTTTTTGGGATTTCACACTACCAATAATTTGGGCATTGACACATCAGATTGTCCCTTAGACCATTGTAGAGTGGAGTATTGCTACACACTTAATAGCTTGACGATACATTGATAGTTATGTACTGTATACCTCATTTATTGCAAAGTCTATGTAGGATGAGCGTCTTTATTTTTATAGGTATTGGGTATATAATTTTCCTATTAGCCGCACTCATTGGTAATAATTTGAGGCCTGCTATGTTAGTTCAGTATGCAAGGTATATGGTTGGTATGATTAGGGGAACAGTAGACTCTCTTTTCGCTTACTTAGTTGCCTACAGGGAGTGCAGAATTATTAGCCAAATGAGTATTTTGACCACATCATCCTCTTTATGCATGTTGTCTTACTCCAAGCTGTATAGGCTCGAAAGCCTACTACCAATTAAGCATATTAGGTGATGTGCATCTCTGTAATGAGAAGGGGTGTGGTCTAATGACATCAACACCCTATATCAGGTGTGCATAATTATTAGGCAACTTCCTTTCCTTTGGCAAAATGGGTCAAAAGAAGGACTTGACAGGCTCAGAAAAGTCAAAAATAATGAGATATCTTGCAGAGGGATGCAGCACTCTTAAAATTGCAAAGCTTCTGAAGCGTGATCATCGAACAATCAAGCGTTTCATTCAAAATAGTCAACAGGGTCGCAAGAAGCGTGTGGAAAAACCAAGACGCAAAATAACTGCCCATGAATTGAGAAAAGTCAAGCGTGCAGCTGCCAAGATGCCACTTGCCACCAGTTTGGCCATATTTCAGAGCTGCAACATCACTGGAGTGCCCAAAAGCACAAGGTGTGCAATACTCAGAGACATGGCCAAGGTAAGAAAGGCTGAAAGACGACCACCACTGAACAAGACACACAAGCTGAAACGTCAAGACTGGGCCAAGAAATATCTCAAGACTGATTTTTCTAAGGTTTTATGGACTGATGAAATGAGAGTGAGTCTTGATGGGCCAGATGGATGGGCCCGTGGCTGGATTGGTAAAGGGCAGAGAGCTCCAGTCCGACTCAGACGCCAGCAAGGTGGAGGTGGAGTACTGGTTTGGGCTGGTATCATCAAAGATGAGCTTGTGGGGCCTTTTCGGGTTGAGGATGGAGTCAAGCTCAACTCCCAGTCCTACTGCCAGTTTCTGGAAGACACCTTCTTCAAGCAGTGGTACAGGAAGAAGTCTGCATCCTTCAAGAAAAACATGATTTTCATGCAGGACAATGCTCCATCACACGCGTCCAAGTACTCCACAGCGTGGCTGGCAAGAAAGGGTATAAAAGAAGAAAATCTAATGACATGGCCTCCTTGTTCACCTGATCTGAACCCCATTGAGAACCTGTGGTCCATCATCAAATGTGACATTTACAAGGAGGGAAAACAGTACACCTCTCTGAACAGTGTCTGGGAGGCTGTGGTTGCTGCTGCACGCAATGTTGATGGTGAACAGATCAAAACACTGACAGAATCCATGGATGGCAGGCTTTTGAGTGTCCTTGCAAAGAAAGGTAACTATATTGGTCACTGATTTGTTTTTGTTTTTGAATGTCAGAAATGTATATTTGTGAATGTTGAGATATTATATTGGTTTCACTGGTAAAAATAAATAATTGAAATGGGTATATATTTGTTTTTTGTTAAGTTGCCTAATAATTATGCACAGTAATAGTCACCTGCACACACAGATATCCCCCTAAAATAGCTATAACTAAAAACAAACTAAAAACTACTTCCAAAACTATTCAGCTTTGATATTAATGAGTTTTTTGGGTTCATTGAGAACATGGTTGTTGTTCAATAATAAAATTAATCCTCAAAAATACAACTTGCCTAATAATTCTGCACTCCCTGTATATTAGATACCCAATCTCACATGATTCTTATAACAGTTATCTAGAATGCAAAATGAAAAAAGCCTTAGTGTGGGCTGGACCTACACTAGTGCTATTCTATCTAGTCTCCCTTTTTATAATATTATAAACAAGCTACTTATCCAGCGCTAGGTTTAATGCCTTAAATAGCTAGGCTCTCCTTTGCAGGGTATAGCATTAACCCATTTTTCAATTAGTTCACTCATATAGGTCCTGTGACGCCTCAGGTGCTCGTGAAACGCTTAGAACAGTTGTGAAGCTTGGTTTATATATTTCTTGCCTACTATACCTAAACTACCACCTCCCCCCCCCCCCCCCACAATATACCTCCTAGTCTAGGATGGCTAACTATGCGGTTTCTCTAGCCAATACCGCACCCCAATTTCCTTTCTTTTTCCTTACAACCATATTTTCCAATTCAAAATAATATTGACACTATTCTCCTCCCAAGTTTGGTAAACTTATCGCATTTACTACTGAAATGAGGTTTCCTTGATGAGATCCGTGAGTGGTCTCCGTTATTTCAGAGAGCCTTTTGTCTACTTTTTGTCCCTTACGGGGCCCGAAAGTAGCCCATCATACTCATTGTAAGGCTCTGATATGGTTTGGCATGTTTTTGTATATTGTATCTCTTATTTTGATATCACTCTGTAATTGCTGATTTTATTCATTTCAAAAAGTTTGTTTGCCTTAATTCTAACCTCAATAAAAAGATTATTAAAAAAAAACAAAAAAAAAAACATCTAAAGCTTTACATCAAAGAAAATCTCAGAAAAGGTTTCATTAGGCATTCAACATTTCTGCTGGAGCCGCAATGTTTTTTGGCAAAAATAAGGATGGTTCGTTGATGCCTATAATTGATTATAGGGAGCTTAATAAACTGTCATGATCCGGTGTACATGCGCTCAGGACACAGACCCTCGGGGCAGTGGTAGGGATTTGGAGACACCAACCCCTGACCCGGGGAAGAGTATCCTGGACGTGGATAGATGATATTCTGTGATTCATAGTTGCAAGAAGTTATTGTAGAATTCATTGAGAGTACAACATAAGTATACAATATATTCTGGCTTCACTCTGACTATAATTAGTTGATAAGAGTAGCTGCAGGATTCAAAGAGAGGAAAATATAGCAATGTAGGATGTTCAGGCTTTAGAGTAAACTGGTAGAAGATTGACTCATAGATGCAGACTAAGATTTGTTGCAGGTTCACAGTACATGGTGTTATATAGAGCTGAATGTCAAAATTAAGCAAAGCAGCACAGGTAATATACAAGTTGCAGGTTAAAGGCATTAATTACTGTTTGTGCATATAGTGGAGAATCACATG
This sequence comes from Bombina bombina, assembly GCF_027579735.1. Taxonomy (NCBI): domain Eukaryota; kingdom Metazoa; phylum Chordata; class Amphibia; order Anura; family Bombinatoridae; genus Bombina; species Bombina bombina. The sequence goes on along the minus strand of NC_069506.1, from coordinate 194,701,509 downwards.
GAAGCTTTTAACTGAACACATAGATGCAGAGTTTCGAATATATTAACATATTTGCAGTAGGTTATTTCAGCTATGACAACTTGTAGCAGAGAAATAGTTATAAAGTTCTGAGTAAGATGCTGTAGTTGTAATTAGAGTGTGATGATAACCAAAAGCATACTTGTGATTTATAATAAAGTTCTGAGTTTGTTAAGTAGCAGTGTCCAGGAAACAGAATGGAATTATTGGGATACTTGCGATTTGTTGATTTTAAGCATAGGTAATAGAAAAGGCTGTAGCTTGAATATGTTGGTAAATTCATGCAGGAAACAGTCACAGACCTGTGTTGATCAGGATCACAACTTCAAAGTTAATGCCAAGCACATTAGACCTGAGAAGGCTTAAAAAGAGGCTGAGGGAATCAGGTGCATGAATGATTAATCAGGCAGGCAAGCTGAATGCAAATACTGCCCAAACCAGCTTGATTTGTCAGAAGCAGGGAAGGCAGTCTTAAAGGGACAGTGATATTAGGCTGAGATATGTTACATAAACGAACCATAAAAAATAGATACCCTCTCCCCCTTATTCCTCAGTTGATAGAGCGGTTACAAGGAGCCAAAATCTTTACCAAATTAGACCTTTGCGGTGCCTACAACTTAGTGAGAATTAGACAAGGTGATGAATGGCGAACAGCCTTCTGTACTGGTTACGGCCTTTTTGAATATACGGTCATGCCTTTCGGTCTCACCAATGCACCTGCGACTTTTCAACATTTTCTTAACGATATCTTTAGGGATATACTAGATGTGTATCTGGTCATCTACTTGGATGATATTTTGATATATTCCCTGAACTATGATGAACACATCGAGCACGTCAAAACTGTGATCTCCCGCTTACGACAACACTCCTTGTATGCAAAATTAGAGAAATGTCTCTTCAATTCCACGACCATAACATTCTTAGGATACTCCATTTCTCCGTCAGGTATTGAAATGGAATCTGACAAGATCAAGGCTGTTAGAGATTGGAAAACACCTCATTTAAAGAAACAGGTACAGCAATTCATGGGTTTCTCCAACTTTTATCGAAAATGTATCAAAAATTTCACTTCTATTTGTAAACCCGTGACAGATCTGACTAAGAAGGAAAATAAACCATTCATATAGTCACCAGGAGCTGAAAAGGCCTTTAAAATACTGAAACGATTGTTTACATCTGCTCCTATACTACAGTTTCCAGATCCCTCGCTTCAGTATGTTCTTGAGGTGGATGCCTTAGGGGCGATTCTTTCACAACGGAAATCCCTTTTACATCCTCTACACCCAGTTGCTTACTTCTCTAGAGTCATGACTACAGCAGAGGTACACTATCCAATTGGTGAAAAGGAGTTACTTGCCATAAAATCGGCACTTGAACATTGGAGGCATTTGTTGGAGGGTACTCTCCTTCCCATGCAAATATACACTGACCATAGAAACCTACAATTCCTGAGTTGCCCTAGAACACTTACTTCCCGGCAAATACGTTGGAGTTTCTTCTTCTCCAGGTTTGATTTTCTAATCACCTATTGTCCTGGATCTAAAAATGGAAAGGCAGATGCCGTTTCTAGGAAAGAAGAAAGACCTTTCACTCCACCTATCAATACCTCAATTATTCCTCCAGAGAAGTTCTCATGCATATCCATGATAACTCCTGAACTTCAAAAAGAAAACAAAGCAAAGATGTAGTGCTACCAAAGAAGAAAGTATTAAAACATAAAGATGGCTTGTTTTACTATAAGAAACTCCTATATATTCCAAAGGCTTTACGTTTAAAGGTCTTACAAAACTTTCATGATAACCTTCTAGCTGGACATCCAGGGCAACAAAAAACGTATCAATTGTTGAAACAATATTGGTGGCCCTCTATGAAAAAAGACTCAATAGATTATGTTAAATCCTGCTTTACCTGTGTTACAACAAAGACTGAGAGGTCAAAACCCTATGGTCTTTTGTTGTCTCTTCCAATTCCAAAAAGACCCTGGTCCGAAATTTCAATGGACTTCATAGTCGAGCTACCCACATCTAATAAAAATACTGGCATTCTTGTTGTAACAGATATCTTAACTAAGATGGCTCATTTTATTCTGTTCCATTCTGTTCCTATCGCATCCCAAACAGCACATTTATTCTTGGACAACATAGTGAAGCTACATGGAATACATTATTACATTATCACCTCTGACCTCCCGCTTTTGGAAGAAACTATGCCAACTTCTCCAGATTAAATTACGCTTCTCTACTTCTTACCACCCTCAGACCAACGGTCAAACCGAGCGTACAAACCAGTGCCTTGAACAATATCTCTGTTGTTTCTGTAACTCCCAACAGGATAATTGGTCCTCCCTTCTTTCTTCTGCTGAATTCGCCTTTAATAACGCAACTAGCTCCACCACTCACCAAACTCTGTTCTTCTCGAATTATGGGTTATCATCCTACATTTCACATGTTACCTATCAGAGATACTATAAATCAATTGTTAACTGACCTTACCAATACTCTTACGCAAAATTTCCAAATACTTGTCAGGTTAGGAAATGTCCAGAAGACCCAAATGCTAGGGCGAACTTAAACAACACCCTTGCACTCTGAATTTAATCCAGGACGTGACCCCACGACAACCTCCAAAAAACACTTTACTCACGATATGGAGCAGGGTTAGCCTGTGCCCAAAGTAATTCAAGATATCAGCCAGATAGACTTCTGAATAAGGAACTGGTTTCAGGAAATGTCTTCCACAGAATCAGGAGAGCAGGGATAGTCCACTTATACTCAGACAGAAGAAGGGTAAAACAGGAAACAGTTAATAATGCAGGAGTAGGTAATTTGTTATCAGGCAGTTTGAGGGTAAACACTGTGTAGACAGTCTTTGCAGAGTATGCAACAGGTAATCAGGCAGTTTGAGGGTTAACACTGTGTAGACAGTCTTTGCAGAGTATGCAACAAGTAATCAGGCAGTTTGAGGGTTAACACTGTGTAGACAGTCTTTGCAGAGTATGCAACAAGTAATCAGGCAGTTTGAGGGTTAACACTGTGTAGACAGTCTTTGCAGAGTATGCAACAGGTTATCCGGCAGTTTGAGGGTTAACAATGTGTAGTCAGAACTTGCAGAGTTAACAACATGTAATCAGGTAGTTTGAGGGTTAACACTGTGTAGACAGTCTTTGCAGAGTATGCAACAAGTAATCAGGCAGTTTGAGGGTTAACACTGTGTAGACAGTCTTTGCAGAGTATGCAACAGGTAATCAGGCAGTTTGAAGGTTAACACTGAATAATTGTATTTGCAGAGTTTGGAAACAGGTAAACATGCAGATTGAAGGTTTCACAGAAATAACAGTACAGTATTTGAATAGTTTGGCAATACACAGAGTTGTCAGAATTTGCAGGGTTTGCAGCAGGTAAACAGGCAGTTTGAAAGTTTCACAAAACAAACAGTACTTGCATTGTTTGGAGACAGGTAATCAGGAGGTTGAAGGTTAATACAGCATAGTAAATCCTTGAAGAGATTGGCAACAGAAAAGCAGCAGTTAGAGAGATTCCACAGCGAATTCCACACAGAAGCCACAAAGTTAAACAAACAAACGGGCACTGGAGAAACAGGAAGCCCGGAATAAAAAGCCTGGTTGTGACATCATCAGGAAGGGGCGGCTCAGACACCTGTCAATCAAGCACACAGAGAGGACTGCAGAGCTTCCCAGCAGCCGAGCGTGACAATACTCCAGGAGAACATCAAGTCCTCCCAAGATAGACAAAAATATTATGATCTCAGAAGAAGACCTGCTCCTAAATATTCTGTGGGGAATAAAGTATGGTTGTCCACAAAAAACCTTAAACTCCAGATTCCCTCAAAGACGCTTGGTGTTAAATATATCGGACCCTTCCCTATTAATGGTATCGTCAATGACAACTCTGTTACTCTTGACCTTCCTGGTCATTACAGGGTACATCCCACATTCCATGTGTCCCTGATTAAACCCTTCCATCCTGGGTGATTGCCTACGAATTCTCCTCACCCATTAACCTCTCCTGACCTGGATTATGAGGTTCACTCTATCTTGGAGTCTAGAAGATCCGGAGGTGTTTTGGAATACCTAATTCATTGGTCCGGGTATTCCTCTGAAGAGGACTCCAGGGAACCAGCGGCTAATGTGGCTGCTCCTCCTTTGGTTTCCCTTTTCCATCGGCGACATCCTGATCGTCCTAAACCCTGACCCTCGTAGTGGGTCGGATTTGGGGGGGTATTCTGTAATGGCTACTATGGAGTATTTAGGTATTACCTATATCAGTTATTTTCTCCTCTCATCATTCTTCATAAATCACTGATATACCTTTAAGCTATGACCTTCTCCCTCATTTCCTGCTATTTAAACACCGCCCCAATCAGCTTTCATTGCTCAGTATTGTGAGTTATTACAATCTCGGCTGTCTCTCAAGGAAGTTTACCTGAATTTGGTCCTACCTCTCTTGCTATTGCTGGTTTTTCCTGTACTGCGCTACAGAGTGTCTGCAACCTCTAAACAACCGCTTCACAGGATTATTTGTCTCACAGAGATCTTGTTATCATTCTGACTCTGAATACCCCGGGGTTGACTAACATCCTTTACGGCTAGCTGTGACGTCACACCTGTCAGCTGTTAATCGGCCGCAACCTCCGAACCGGTAAGCGCTTACTTCTCCCTCTTGCTCTACCTATGTGCTACATACTGTTACTGATATCAGATATAACTTCATAGAAACTGTGTTCTCCTCTCAGTATAGGAGTCCCATTCTATTCTGGTTATTGTAAATGCTTAAGAACGTCACCTTGTATCTGAGCTAAATACATGTGTAATGGATCTTTGAGGATTGTTTCACTTCCTCACCTCACCACCTGTCCTTAATTAAGCAACACATAAAAGCCTCAAAAGTCTTACTAATATTATAAAAGGCGAACTTAAATACATACTATTTAAAATTAAGAAAAAAAGAGCACAATTGCCATTATTGATCTTTATTACATGGCAGACCGCAGTTGAGATTCACAATAAAACACACAATCTTTTCACAGATTTAAAGAGACCTGACAGATAACAGCAAAGGGATACAGGGGAAAATATGTCTGTTTGCAGATGATTTAAAAATTTGTAATAGAGCAGATGTTCCAAATGAGAAGTGATATAAAAAAATTGGTGGATTGGACAAATGACTGGGATCTTAAGTTTAGTGCAGCTAGTAAGACCAGTAGAATGCTGGTTGTATTGGTAGAGGTATTTGCAACAGAAATAGTACGGTCTTATGCCACTTTACAGATCACTAGTTAGGGCTCATCTGGAGGACATATCTCCAGAAGGATATAAACAAACTGGATTATTTGCAAGGAGGGCAACTAAAATGGTATGTGGTCTAAAAAAATAAAATTACGAGGAAAGGCTTAATAACCTAAAAATGTATCTTAGAAGTGAGAAGGGAAATAGGTGATATCATAGTAACTTTCAAGTATATTAAGGGGCTTAGTAAAGTTGAGGCTGTGAGTATTTTTCATAAAAAGAAAAATTCAAGAACAAGGGGTCATGATCTCAAGCTGAAGGGGTAATTTGAGGAAGCACTTCTTTACAAAAGGGGTAATTGATTCATGGAATAAACTTCCACAAGAGGTGGTAATCCATTCTCTTATTTTAACCTACAGGGAGTGCAGAATTATTAGGCAAGTTGTATTTTTGAGGATTAATTTTATTATTGAACAACAACCATGTTCTCAATGAACCCAAAAAACTCATTAATATCAAAGCTGAATAGTTTTGGAAGTAGTTTTTAGTTTGTTTTTAGTTATAGCTATTTTAGGGGGATATCTGTGTGTGCAGGTGACTATTACTGTGCATAATTATTAGGCAACTTAACAAAAAACAAATATATACCCATTTCAATTATTTATTTTTACCAGTGAAACCAATATAACATCTCAACATTCACAAATATACATTTCTGACATTCAAAAACAAAACAAAAACAAATCAGTGACCAATATAGCCACCTTTCTTTGCAAGGACACTCAAAAGCCTGCCATCCATGGATTCTGTCAGTGTTTTGATCTGTTCACCATCAACATTGCGTGCAGCAGCAACCACAGCCTCCCAGACACTGTTCAGAGAGGTGTACTGTTTTCCCTCCTTGTAAATCTCACATTTGATGATGGACCACAGGTTCTCAATGGGGTTCAGATCAGGTGAACAAGGAGGCCATGTCATTAGATTTTCTTCTTTTATACCCTTTCTTGCCAGCCACGCTGTGGAGTACTTGGACGCGTGTGATGGAGCATTGTCCTGCATGAAAATCATGTTTTTCTTGAAGGATGCAGACTTCTTCCTGTACCACTGCTTGAAGAAGGTGTCTTCCAGAAACTGGCAGTAGGACTGGGAGTTGAGCTTGACTCCATCCTCAACCCGAAAAGGCCCCACAAGCTCATCTTTGATGATACCAGCCCAAACCAGTACTCACATCCACCTTGCTGGCGTCTGAGTCGGACTGGAGCTCTCTGCCCTTTACCAATCCAGCCACGGGCCCATCCATCTGGCCCATCAAGACTCACTCTCATTTCATCAGTCCATAAAACCTTAGAAAAATCAGTCTTGAGATATTTCTTGGCCCAGTCTTGACGTTTCAGCTTGTGTGTCTTGTTCAGTGGTGGTCGTCTTTCAGCCTTTCTTACCTTGGCCATGTCTCTGAGTATTGCACACCTTGTGCTTTTGGGCACTCCAGTGATGTTGCAGCTCTGCAATATGGCCAAACTGGTGGAAAGTGGCATCTTGGCAGCTGCACGCTTGACTTTTCTCAGTTCATGGGCAGTTATTTTGCGCCTTGGTTTTTCCACACGCTTCTTGCAACCCTGTTGACTATTTTGAATGAAACGCTTGATTGTTCGATAATCACGCTTCAGAAGCTTTGCAATTTTAAGAGTGCTGCATCCCTCTGCAAGATATCTCACTATTTTTGACTTTTCTGAGCCTGTCAAGTCCTTCTTTTGACCCATTTTGCCAAAGGAAAGGAAGTTGCCTAATAATTATGCACACCTGATATAGGGTGTTGATGTCATTAGACCACACCCCTTCTCATTACAGAGATGCACATCACCTAATATGCTTAATTGGTAGTTGGCTTTCGAGCCTATACAGCTTGGAGTAAGACAACATGCATAAAGAGGATGATGTGGTCAAAATACTAATTTGCCTAATAATTCTGCACTCCCTGTATTACAGAAGTCAGTTGGTAAAGCTCTGCATCTTTATAATGGGTGAGGAATTACATCATTTATTGGACTTTCTTCATGAAGGTTTACTGAGGGGTCTTTGTGCTAAAACACTTTAAGTCCAGGTGTCTGACATCTCTGCCATGTTTGGGGTTAAGTGGGCACCGAAGCCTCTGGTTCTTCAGTTTCAGACCTTGGCTCATATCCAACCTTCTACCAAATCTGCCATTCCAACGTGGGACCTTCCTTTGGTTTTGGAAGCCTTGATGGAGATGCCCTTTGAACCCATTAGGGAGATCTCACTTTGGCATGTTACAGTGAGTACTGGTTCCCTGGTTGCCATTACTTCCGCAAGACAAGTCTCTGAGCTATAACCTTTTTCTGTCAAGGAGCCTTTTCTCGCTTTCCATAAAGATTAGGTTGCTTTGCACACAGTTCCTGAGTTTGTACAGATAGATAGTGGATAGTACAAAAAATGTCCTATAAACAGAAAAATCAACCAGTTCCACTTGGGCTTAAGGAGCATTCTACACGGTATGGGATGTGCATTGCACTGGGATGTGTATTGCTATAACAACATATGTTCACATTTTCAAAGTGAACATTTTATAAGTGAGGCACTAGCAATAGAATTATGCAAGAACAGCACTCACTACTCAGCACAGTGCTGCTTATTAAGACAACATGGTGCCTATTGACATCTGCTGAAGAATTGCACACTACATCAAGCTAACCCTATTCTCTCTCCTCTGCTTTCAGGTATGTGAATAGAGACCCTGTCAATCTGCAACTATTCACTGCACTCTGGTATTTTTTTACTCTCCTGTAACTCTCTTCTGGTACGTGAATAGAGACCCTGTCAATCTGCAACTATTCACTGCACTCTGGTGTTTTTTTACTCTCCTGTAACTCTCTTCTGGTACGTGAATAGAGACCCTGTCAATCTGCAACTATTCACTGCACTCTGGTGTTTTTTTACTCTCCTGTAACTCTCTTCTGGTACGTGAATAGAGACCCTGTCAATCTGCAACTATTCACTGCACTCTGGTGTTTTTTTACTCTCCTGTAACTCTCTTCTGGTACGTGAATAGAGACCCTGTCAATCAGCAACTATTCACTGCACTCTTGTGTTTTTTTACTCTCCTGTAACTATCTTCTGGTACGTGAATAGAGACCTTGTCAATCTGCAACTATTCACTGCACTCTGGTGTTTTTTAACTCTCCTGTAACTCTCTTCTGGTACGTGAATAGAGACCCTGTCAATCTGCAACTATTCACTGCACTCTGGTGTTTTTTTACTCTCCTGTAACTCTCTTCTGGTACGTGAATAGAGACCATGTCAATCTGCAACTATTCACTGCACTCTGGTGTTTTTTACTCTCCTGTAACTCTCTTCTGGTATGTGAATAGAGACCCTGTCAATCTGCAACTATTCACTGCACTCTGGTGTTTTTTTTACTCTCCTGTAACTCTCTTCTGGTACGTGAATAGAGACCCTGTCAATCAGCAACTATTCACTGCACTCTTGTGTTTTTTTACTCTCCTGTAACTATCTTCTGGTACGTGAATAGAGACCCTGTCAATCTGCAACTATTCACTGCACTCTGGTGTTTTTTAACTCTCCTGTAACTCTCTTCTGGTACGTGAATAGAGACCCTGTCAATCTGCAACTATTCACTGCACTCTGGTGTTTTTTTACTCTCCTGTAACTCTCTTCTGGTACGTGAATAGAGACCATGTCAATCTGCAACTATTCACTGCACTCTGGTGTTTTTTTACTCTCCTGTAACTCTCTTCTGGTATGTGAATAGAGACCCTGTCAATCTGCAACTATTCACTGCACTCTGGTGTTTTTTTTACTCTCCTGTAACTCTCTTCTGGTACGTGAATAGAGACCCTGTCAATCTGCAACTATTCACTGCACTCTGGTGTTTTTTTACTCTCCTGTAACTCTCTTCTGGTACATGAATATTTACATAGAGCAAATGATTTTAGTTTGTTAATTTAGTCCTACATACGTTGTACTGTTATCCAATGTCTTATTTCTAATGTTCATTTAATTGCCATGTGATGTTCAATCCTTATCAATACTTGCTATTATTCTAAAATGTATAGCTGTCTTATTCCATAGTTTTAACCTCCCCCAAATGTTATTGTCTGTTTACTTAACATCTCACCCTGACCAGACCAGAATCTAACTTTCCAATTGGCCTTTTCAAATTGTCTTTGATTAGCAATCAACTAAATTTAGTGGACTCAGCTGACTACCCTCCCTGCATATATTTCTCACTAGTCTGGGATGTGCATTGCTATAACAACATATGTTCACATTTTCAAAGTGAACATTTTATAAGCGAGACACTAGCAATAGAATTATACAAGAATTGAACAAGGATTGGGCAAGGGGCAAGAAAAAGGCAGGTACTTTTGTAATATTATGTTTGATATACCTTACTGTTTTCTTATGCAATTGCTACTGTAATACTGTGCCTTATGTGTTTAACTGGTTCCCTCTTTTGTAAAAATGCCTAATATCTTCTTATTCCTTTTTGCTGCCTTCTGTCTCTATAACAAACTACATTATTCAATTACTCCTTCTCCCTCTCCACCTGCACTGTTCATTAGCCCATCTCTCTTAAACTCATCTTACTTTTGTACTCATGAACTTTACCTATTCCTAAACACTCTCTCTCTCCCCCCTGCACCTTGTCTCAAAAGCAGTCTCACTACTGCAAATCTGTATCTCATCTCATGTCACTCTCCCTCTTGCTTTTACTAACTGCTGGTGACATCTCCCCTAATCCTGGTCCCCAACAACTGCCTAGCCGTGCACATCCATGTATACCATCCCACAGACTAAAAAAACAAGACTCTGACAACCTTACTCACATTCCTCTTGCATCAAAAGACACTTCCCCTTTTACTTGTGCACTTTGGAACTCTCGCTCTGTTTGCAACAAACTCACTTCTATACATGACCTCTTTATCTCCCACTCCCTCAACCTTCTGGCCCTAACAGAAACCTAGCTCTCTCCCCTAGACACAGCATCCACTGCTGCTCTGTCACATGGGGGTCTCCACTTCAGCCACACTCCTAGGTCTGGTAATAGACAAGGAGGTGGTGTAGGTATTTTACTTTCCTCTTGTTGCACCTTTCAACAAATACATCCCATCCCTTCCCTCACATTTTCCTCAATCGAAACCCACATGATTCGCTTATTCTCTCCTCTTTCTATACGTCTTGCAGTCATATACCGTCCTCCTGGCTCCTCAATCAATTTCTAGATCACTTGGCTGCCTGACTACCTTATTTCCTTTCCTCATTCTTGGTGACTTCAACATCCCTCTTGACAATCCCACTGCCTCCTCTGCAAAACAACTTTTGCAACTCACTTCCTCTTTTGGTTTGTCACAATGGACTGATTCTCCCACTCACAAAGATGGTCACTCCCTTGACCTGATCTTTAGCTATCGATGCACCCTTTCAAACTTCACAAAGTCCCCCTTTCCTCTTTCTGACCACCATCTCCTTACTTGCAACATATCATCCCTCCCTACAACTCTCCCTCCTTCTGCTCCTCACACCAAACTTGACAGAAGCATTATGTCAATAGATCAACAACAGCTTTCTAATTCCCTCTCCTCTCTTCCTTCTCCTCCTTTTCCTGCCCTGACCAATCTATCTGCCACTATAATTCTACCCTTACATCCGTCCTTGACAATCTCGCCCCTCTTACCATAGCTCGGAAATCAAACACTCATCCTCAGCCCTGGCATACTCCTCTGACACAATACCTACGCAGATGTTCCCGTACTGCTGAGCGGCACTGGAGAAAATCTAGGAGTTCAGCTGATTTTTAACATTACAAATTTATCTTGAACTCCTACTACTCTGCCCTTAATTTCCATAAGCAACACTACTTCTCTACTCTTATCTCTAATCTTTCTTCAAACCCAAAACGTTTGTTCTCCACTTTCAATACTCTTCTCCGCCCTCCCCCACCTACTAATACAACTTCTCTGTCAGCTCAAGACTTTGCCAACCACTTCAATTACAAAATCGACTCCATCAGAAATGAAATCAGCTCTCAACATAATTCCATTCTCTCACCCCCTCAAATGCTCTCAATCACCCACAACCCACATAACCTTAAACTTAGCTCATTCTCCCCTGTTACTGAGGAAGAAGTTTTGGCACTTATACTTGCTCTCACCTCACTACTTGTCCCCTTGACCCTATCCCCTCACAGCTACTCCCCTCCCTCTCTGCCACCCTTACCCCTATACTCACACACACTTTCAACCTCTCCCTCAGCACCAGTATATTTCCCTCATTGCTGAAACATGCACTGGTCACACCTATCCTCAAAAAACCTTCCCTTGATCCTACCTCCCCATCCAACTACCGCCCTATTTCCCTCCTCCCTCTTGCATCAAAGCTTCTCGAAAAACTAGCTTATGCACGCCTATCCCATTTCCTTACAATAAACTCCCTCCTTGACCCATTGCAATCTGGATTTTGTCCCCATCATTTCACAGAGACAGCAATTGTTAAGGTTACCAACGACCTACTTACAGCAAAATCAAAAGGCTACCTCTCTCTGCTTATCCTCCTTGATCTGTCCGCAGCCTTTGACACTGTTGACCACCCTCTTTTGCTCCAAACCCTCCAATCCTTCGGCATATGTGACACAGCCCTCTCGTGGCTCTCTTCCTACCTGTCAAACCGTACCTTTAGTGTAGCCTTCTCTGGGGCCTCCTCTGCCCCGTCACCACTTTCTGTCGGAGTACCGCAAGGTTCTGTCCTCGGTCCCTTTCTCTTCTCAATCTACACGTCATTGCTAGGTTCCCTAATAAAGTCCCACGGTTTACAATATTATTAGTATGCTGATGACACCCAAATCTACTTCTCTGCACCAGACCTTTCTCCTTCCTTGCTAACCCGTGTCACTAACTATCTTTCTCACATCTCCAACTGGATGTCCTCTCACTACCTCAAGCTAAATCTCTCCAAAACTGAGCTCCTTATTTTCCCCCCTTCTTCTAAACTCTCCACCTCCAATCTCTCTATAACTTTCGACAACTCCATCATTACCCCTACCCCGCATGCCCGATGTCTCGGGGTCACATTTGACTTAGATCTTTCTTTCATTCCTCACATTCAGTCATTGGCTAAAGCCTGCCGCTTCCACCTTAAAAACATCTCTAAAATTAGACACTTCCTTACACAAGACACAACTAAGATTTTAATCCACTCTCACATTCTCTCCCACCTTGATTACTGCAACTCTGTTCTCTCTGGTCTTCCCACCTGCCGTCTATCTCCTTTACAATCCATAATGAATGCCTCTGCCAGACTCATCTTCCTTACACGTCGCTCTTCATCTGCTGCACCTCTCTGCCAATCCCTTCACTTGCTTCCTCTTGCCTCTAGGATCGAACACAAAATTCTCATTCTGACATACAAAACCCTCAACTGCACTGCTCCCCCCTATATCTCAGACCTTGTCTCCAGATACTCTCCCTCCCGTCCCCTCCGTTCTGCTCACAACCTCCTCCTCTCTTGTCACCACATCACACTCCCGTTTACAGGACTTCTCCAGACTGTCTCCCATCTTGTGGAACTCTCTGCCTCGCTCCACAAGACTCTCTTCTAGTTTTAAAAGCTTCAAGTGCTCCCTAAAGACTCTACTGTTCAGGGATGCATAAAACCTACGCTAACCTTACTTTATACCAGTTCCTCTCCTCCATTGCTATCCCCTGAACCCCCCTAGCATGTGAGCTTAAGAGTCCAGCTGTTTGTTGATCACCTTCTTAAGAGCTGTCTACAACAGTGTAACTCTTGGCAGGGCCCTCTACCCATTTGATCCCTATAATTGTTTTGTTGTAAATTGTTTTGTTGTAAATTGTTTTGTTGTACTCCACATTTGTTTATAGCGCTGCGGAATCTGTTGGCGCTCTACAAATAACTGATAATAATAAGGGCAGTGTCAACATCATGGGCTTTGGAAGCAGATGTTACAAGCAGCAGTCTGAAATTCTACTCATACCTTTGTTTCGCTCTATAAGTTAGATGTACGACAATCTTCTCCAGCAAAGTTTGTCCGAAATATTTTATCTTCTGTGATTTCCTAAATAAACTTCTTTATACTTTTGCAGCATTTTTTGTTTACTTACTTTCTTGCATTTCAAATAAAGATACCAAGAGAATGAAGAACATTTGATAATCATGCTCTATCTGAATCACAAAAGAAAAAATGTGGGTACCGTGTCCCTTTAATATCACTGGATAATGCTTACCAGGCTCCCTTCCCTCTTTTCCACCTTTTGGCTGAACATCACTAGGAGGATAAGGTGAATGGGTCCAGATTACCTTTTTAGGTAACTAGGGAAATGGTAATTTCTGTTCATGCTCCTTTGAGAGAGGACTTCTCAATGGTAAGCATTACCCAGGGATATGAACCAAGATATAGAAATTGCTTCTTTTTTTTTTGTTCATTTCTAGTTTTTTTTTTATCATAAAATATTTTTTTGTGGTTTCATGTCAATTTAACCCTACTCCCAACCCACACTTTAGGCCTTTCCCTGCTCAAATATTTGTGAAGCTGTGCTGCAGACTGTGATATATATTGCTTGCCTCCTCAATTTTCTACTGTACCCCTCCCCTCATATGGTTAAGAGATAAGAAGTCTAGCGTAAGGAAAAACCGCAATAACACATTATTTACAACATTTCCTTTTTAAATAATTTAGCATTTCATTGGCAATCACATTTTGTGTTGAATGTTCCTGTAAGCACCTCATATACCTAACCTTTTTTCACAGAAAAATATTCTGTTTACTTTTCTTTCACACACAACAGATGTCTGGCGGGTGGGTTCAGGGTCGTTCTCTCTCTTTCTTTTTTTGCCTACCGAGATACACGTACACGAGGAGTTAATACACATTTACGATACAAACTAACGCATGGGAGCCATTCGACATGCCAAAATGTGCCATACTTCACTGGTAACCATGGTAACAGCTTCAGCTCAACGTACAATAATTTTGTGTTACGTCATTTTTAGGCACCAGTTCCGCTTAGAGGTTCCTAATATTTACAGTAAAACCTGGTACATGGGCTGGCAGTTGAGTGATGCTCATAGGGGGCGCGGTCTTGTTATAGTAATATGAGGCGGAGATACTACTGTATTACTGATCATCCTGGGCAGTAAACACTAGACGCCCTCTAAGTCCTTTTTATTAACTCGGTGCGGTATGCAGAGGGGAAGTCCTGCAGAACAGTGACAAGTCCGGGAGGGGGAGGGAAAGTAGGCCCGTAAGAGTAGAGATGTACTGAGGGCTGAAGAAGGAAGCAACATTCCAGGGCATTCCAGGCGAGCAGCATGACAGGAAGACGTTTTACTTTAAACTGAATCAGGCCCAGCAAGAAGGCGAGGACCAAGGCCCACACCCGTAACTTGAAATAATCAGAAAACGCTAAATGTGAACAACATAACTAGTCACAGCACTAGTGTCCAAAAAGCGGCGGTACAATCACTTCATAAGTGAGGTAAGGTTACTTTATACTTCACTAAAGTTTGTCAGTATTTGGTCAGTTTTTTATAATGCTATTTCCTACACAAGAAACCCGTTTTGCCAACAAAAGTATTGAAAACCCACAGGACCCAAAAATATCTCCGAACGGACACATAGCGCCTGTCAATCAAACATAAATGCAATACTCTCCAAAAGGATAAATTCTGCACCTAATACCAGAATTCAGTTATCCACTATTGTGCAAGAACAGTTACTTAGTTTTCTAAGTATCTAGTATCTAACGAGATAAATATTATCTGATAAGTGTATTACTGTTGATTCTACATTTATTGCAGTGTACCACAAAGCATCTCACACTAAACTGCATATTTTCATAATTAAAAAAATGTTTGCATTTGTTTTTTTTTTGGTGCCATTTATACAGTTCCACCATCTATGATAAAGAAGCGAGAGATGTCATGAAAGTAAAACTAAATAAAGTGAGGTCAAAAGTGAATCTGAAAGGTCAAAAATTAAATGTGCATGGGTGCATTTAAATTTTAAATATAAACAGATTTGTAATATACTTCCATTAGCAAAAAATGCTTCTAGAGAATGTTATTACTGTTTTTCAACGGTATACGCACATATGCTGTGAGGGCCGTTCGCCAGCATTCAAGCTCACCTTCATAGAGAGTCAGTAGTGGCTTGTATTACACAAAACAACGTTTTCACAGGCACAATACACACCACTGTCAACTGATACTGGTGCACAGTCCTTCACAGCATATGTGCATATTTATCTTAAAAAAACGTAATAACCTGTGTTAGAAGCATTTTATGCTAATTGAAGTATATTGCAAAGATGCTTCTATTTAAAAACTGAAATGCACCCATGCACATTTCAGTTTTGACCTTTTTATCCTTTCTATTTTGCAGAATAAATCGATTAAAAACAGGGGTTCTCTCATTCAGAGCTAAGGCTTCTAACAATGTGTATCTAGCTGCTAATCATTATTTTTAATATAATGTATCTCTATTTTGATCCTGTAACTGGCTTAGGAGTTTAAAACAGGGGGGTCAAATGTACGGCTTGCGGAGCCTACGAAAATGGCTGCGGTTACGTCAGAACAGTAAACTCTCCTTTCCATTTTCTGCTGCCTGGGTAGTGTGGCTGAACTGCCATTCAAGCATCTGTTCTTCCACTCCAGCCTTAATACCCTGCACAACTGCCACAGACTGAAAACCTGGGGCAGGGGGATATGATGTGTCATTACTCCGCCCCCTCCACAGAGCCCTGCTGCCAGCCACGTGGGAAACTAAGGCTGGAATGTGTGCTCAACTATGCTATCAGAATGAGGCACATTAGTACATAAAAATATTTTAAAGGGACAGTCTACACCAGAATTTTTATTGTTTAAAAAGACAGATAATCCCCTTATTACCCATTCCCTAGTCTTGCACTTCCAACATGGTTATAAAACTATACTTTTTACCTCTGTGATTACCTATTATTTAAACCTCTGCAGACTGCCCCCTTATTTCAGTTCTTTTGACAGACTTGTTTTTTAGCCAATCAGTGCTGACTCCTAGGTTACTTTACGGGCGTGAGCACAATGTTATCTATATGGCACACATGAACTAACGTCCTCTAGTTGTCAAAATGCACTGAGATAAGAGGTGGCCTTCAAGGGCTAAGAAATTAGCATATGAGCCTACGTAGGTTTAGGTTTCAAAAAAGAATACCAAGAGAACAAAGCAAAATTGATGATAAAATTAAATCGGAAAGTTGTTTAAAATTACATGCCCTATCTAAATCATGAAAGTTTATTTTTGAATAGACTGTCCCTTTAAACAATTTACTTAAAATGTTTTGCTGATAAAAATCATATCATAAAACAAATACATGTTTTGTAAATATTGGCTGGTGACAGATAATGTATTTAAAATGATGTTGCTTTAAAATGAGATGTTTTGTCAACCTTTTGTACTTTTTATGCTTCTGCCTTTCCATCATAGTGGATGTGAGAGTTGTCCCTCACAGCTATTTACCAACTTTACAGCAATATGAACTATGCAAAATGTTACTTTCAATATGTTTAAAGAGTCGTACAAAAGCAGCAATGCACTACTAGGAACTAGCTGGTTGAAGCTGGTGAGCCAGTGGCAAGAAGCATATCTGTGTAGCCACCAATCACCAGCTAGTTCTTCGTAGTGTATTGATGCTCCTTTAGTCTGTGTAGGTATGCCTTTCTACCATGGATACTAAGAGAACAAGTATATTTGATAATCAAAGTAAATTGAAAAGTCTCCTTAAATTGCCTGCTCTCTCAGAATCGTAAAGTTTATTTTTTAGTTTTTTTTTAGTTTTTATGTTCCTTTTATTTTGTTACGCAAACAAAATGTTATTTTATATGCATAAGCAGATGTTTTTCATTTTGTTTGAAGTTAATGTAATAGTCTTTATATTTTTGTTTTTTTAAGGGACATAAAACCCAAAATGTTTCTTTCAAGATTTTGATAGAACATACAATTTGAAACAACTTTCCATTTTACTTCTATTATGAATTTTCTTGTTATCCTTTGTGCAAAAGCAGGAAGAGAAGTTCAGGAGTGTGCATGCACTGTCTGCAGCACTTTATGGTAAAAGTTTTGCAACAGTTATACAGTAGTAAGAGCACTAGATGTCAGCACTATTCTTGTTGTGTAGTTCTCCAGAAATGTGCACGCTACCTATCTAGATATCTCTTTAACAAAGAATAACACGAGAACAAAGCAAATGTGATAATAGAAATAAATTGAATACTTTAACATTGTATTATCTATCTGAATCACGAAAGAGAAAAAAATGGGTTTCATGTCCCTTTAACCTACTTTTGCAGCTTTATATTTTAAAAACAATACCTCTTCTTGTCCTCCTAACCCTAAGACACCAAGTATACATGTTTAAGCCGCAAGTGTTCCTTGTATGATGTGTGTGTAAAGGGGACACTTAAAATAGTGTAAATTTAAAGCATTAATTGCTTCCACACTCACAGATAAGTGGAAAAAGAAGTTAACCTATCATATGCTTAAAGGGACAGTCAAGTAAAAAAAAAACTTTCATATTTTAACCCTTTAAGGACACAGCTTTCAGTTTGCTCAATTGTTTTATGACGGAAATATTCAGTCACATGTCCTTAAGAGGTTAAATAGGGCATGTAATTTTAGATGAAAATAGTTTTTTATTGAATTCCTCCATATCAATACATAGATAATAACAACATTAGCATTGTAGAACAGTGCAAAAGGTATAAATTACATTCAGCAAAGTTGTAGCCTATTGCGTCCTCGCATAGAGACTGCACCAGTTATCTATACAGTCTCCACACAGTGACTCAAAGGAAGACATCCGTTATATCGAGTAAAACTCTTAAAGTAGTAATAGAAAAGAAGGAATAATAGTGTATTCCTTTTGAGAAGGCAAAGAAGAAGGAAGAAAGAAGAGAGGTAAAGAGAAGTGTAGAGAAAGCACTCGTGGGTAATTCTTTTGTTGTATAGAAAAACAAGTCTGAAAAGGAATGACCATCTATCTGTCTAGTCCGTTGTCAGAGCCTGCCCTATCTCTAAGTGCCCTTCTCGTTTGCATTCTCATTGAGTCTTCCCAGACTATCCAATCCTCCCATACTTTAAGAAATTCCTGTCTTTTGTCTAACAGAGAAGATGCTATAGTCTCCATTTGATAATAATATCTAATTTTGTTTAGTATTATATCATAGTGGGGCACTGTAGTTTTCCAAAATTTTGCTATCACTGTTCTAACAGCAGTGCATATTATACCTACTAGTTGTAATGATTGCCTGTTAAGGCCTTCAACAGGGAAATGTAGAAGAGCTTGTTCTATCGTTAATGCAATCAGTCTATTAAAGATCTTACTAAGCAGCTCGGAGGTGTACTCCCATATTTAGGGCATGTCATTTTAAACAACTTTCCAATTTACTTTTATCTACAATTTTGCTTTGTTCTCTTGGTATTCTTAGTTGAAAGCTAAACCTAGGAGGTTCATATGCTAATTTCTTAGACCTTGAAGGCCATCTCTAATCTAAATGCATTTTGATAGTTTTTCACCACTAGAGGGCATTAGTTCACGTGTTTCATATAGATAACATTGAACTCATGCACGTGAATTTACCATGGAGACAGCTCTGATTGGCTAAAATGCAAGTCTGTCAAAAGAACTGAAATAAGGGGGCAGCCTGCTGAGGCTTAGATACAAGGTAATTACAGAGGTAAAACGTGTATAATTATAACTGTTGGTTATGTAAAACTGGGGAATTGGTAATTAAGGGATTATCTATCTTTTAACCCTTTGAGTGCTAATGACGGCTCTGAGCCGTCACAGAGTTTCTCACTCTGGTGCTAATGACGGCTCAGAGCCGTCATGAGCACTCTCCTACCTTGAGGGAGATCTGGGGGCTCCTTGCTGCTCCTACCCCGGCGATCGTGCCTGTAGAGTGACAGGCATCGCTTGGGCTTCACGTGATGCGCGTGATGTATTTATACTTAACAATGTTAAGTATAGGAGGAGGGGGCATGCTGCTTAGAAGCCTGTATCTCAGGCATGTAAGCAGCTACAGACCCCCAAGACCCATTGTTGGAAAGGTAATCGCCTAACCTTTCCAACAGTGTAAGTCTTGGGGGTCTGTAAAAAAAAGTATTAGCACCCAGGTGGGAAATGGCTTAGCAGCCAAAGGGTTAAAATAACAACAATTCTGGTGTTGACTGTCTCTTTAAAGGGAAATAAAAGGGCACAAAATAAAATGGTGTAAGGAATTATGTACTGTTGTATGCATCCAGAGAAGCAATGCACTTCTCTGAGCCAGCTGAACACTAGAGGCATGTGTATAAACACCAATCACCAGTTAGCTACTAGTAATGCAATGCTGTTCCTGAGCCTACCTATGTATGCTTTCAACAAAGGTTGCCAGGAGAACAGAGCAAATTGGATAACAGAAATACATTAGAACATTTTTATGCTCTATGTAAATAATGAAAAATTGGGTTTCACATGCCTTTAAAGTGATAGTAAACATGATTGCCCAGGGCCTTTTTTCGGATGTACCACCTGGCTGATTTTACTCACCACCCTCCTACAATTAGCTAATTTTAAAAATGTTTAATTTTTATTGCACAAATTTATAATTCAATAA
Organism: Bombina bombina; assembly: GCF_027579735.1. NCBI lineage: Eukaryota > Metazoa > Chordata > Amphibia > Anura > Bombinatoridae > Bombina > Bombina bombina. Next base: position 194,681,561 of record NC_069506.1, on the reverse strand, counting down.
TTTTATATTAAATCAATAAATTTGTGCTTTGGATAACAGGAAACAACAGAAAATATTACACTGCCCCCACCTGCTACTTCATAATGCCACCCGACTTGCAACATTTTCTGTGGAGAACACTGTTAACACTGTTAAAGGGATAGGAATGTCAAAATCAAACTGGCATGATTCAGATAGAGCAGGTCATTTTAAAACACTTTTAAATTCACTTCTATTTTCAAATGTGCTTCATTGTCTTGGTATCCCTTGTTGAAAAAGAATACGCACATAATCTTTACTAGTGGGAGCTAGCTGCTGATTGATGCCTGCGCACATTTATCTTTTTTTTTATTTGCTAACCCGATGTGTTCAGAGTGCAATGCTGTGCATTGGAGCCCTTTGCCGTTAAGAAGATACAAACATGAAAAACATATTTTTGCAATTTTCATATTTAATAAAGTGTTTATGTATTTACTGTAAATATTTCACATTCCGATACAGGTATAGCCCACTCATACAGCGGGTTAGGGACCGGAGCCCCGCTGTAAAGTGCAAACCGCTTAAAGTGAAACAAGGCAGTTTTAGCTTTCTTTTCAGTGTTTAAAATCTTGAATATATATAATGTGTGTGTGTGTGTGTGTGTATATATATATATATGTGTGTGTGTGTGTGTGTATATATATATGTGTATATATATATATATATATATATATATATATATATATATATATATATATATATATATACACACAAACAAAGAGGTATCAGCGCACATCCATATTGGTCATATTGGCAGCACTCCCAGATGTTGATTTAAACTTTTTGTAAGGTGTGCTAAAAAAACAAATTTTGTATTTGTATGTATATGTATATATATATATATATATATATATATATATACACACCCCTGTTAAAATGTCAGGTTTCTGTGATGTAAAAAAATGAGACAAAGATAAATCATTTCAGAACTTTTTTCCACCTTTTAATGTGACCTATAAACTGTACAACTCAATTGCAAAACAAACTAAAATCTTTTAGGTGGAGGGAAGTAGAAATAAAAAACTAAAATAATATGGTTGCACAAGTGTGCACACCCTTAAACTAATACTTTGTTGAAGCACCCTTTGATTTTATTACAGCACTGTCTTTTTGGGTAGGAGTTTTTCAGCATGGCACATCTTGACATTTGCAAAAACATTCCAAATCTGTCAGATTGTGAGGGCATCTCTTGTGCACAGCCCACTTAAAGGGCCACTAAACCTAAAATCTTTCTTTCATGATTCAGATAGAGAATAGAAATTTAAACAACATTACAATTTACTTCTATTATTTATTTTGCTTCATTTTTTATATATCCTTAGTTGAAGAAAAAGCAATGCACATGGTGAGCCAATCACACGAGGCTTCTATGTGCAGCAACCAATCAGCAGCTGCTGAGCATATCTAGATATGCTTTTCTGCAAAAAATATCAAGAGAATAAAACAAATTAGATAATATAAGTAAATTAGAAAGATGTTTAAAATTGCATTCTCTTTCTAAATCGTGAAAGAAAAAATGTGGGTGTCATGTCCCTTTAAGATCACCCCACATATTTTCGATTGGATTCAGGTCTGGGGTCTGACTGGGCCATTCCAAAACTTTAATCTTCTTCTTGTGAAGCCATTCCTTTGTTGATTTGGATGTATGCTTTGGGGCGTTGTTATGCTGAAAGATGAAGTTCCTCTTCATGTTCAGCTTTCTAGCAGAAGCCTGAAGGTTTTGTGCCAATATTGTCTGGTATTTGTAACTGTTCATAATTCCCTCTACCTTCACTAAGGCCCCAGTTCCAGCTGAATAAAAACAGAACCAAAGCATGATGCTGCCACCAAAATGCTTCACTGTGGGTATGGTGTGTTCTTTTGGTTATACGCAGTGTTGTTTTTGCGCCGAACATATATTTTGGAATTATGGCCAAAAAGTTTAATCTTGGTTTCATCAAACCAGAACACCTTTTGCGACATGCTTTTGGGAGACTTCAGATGTGTTTTTGCAAAATTTAGCTTGGCTTGGATGTTTGTTTTCGTAAGAGAAGGCTTCCGTCTTGCCACTCTACCCCATAGCCCAGACATATTAAGAATACGGGCGAGTGTTGTCACATGCACCACACAGCCAGTACTTGCCAGATATTTCTGCAGCTCCTTTAATGGTGCTGTAGGCCTCTTGGCAGGCTCCCAGACCAGTTTTCGTCTTGTCTTTTCATCAATTTTGGAGGGACGTCCAGTTCTTGGTAATGTCACTGTTGTGCCATATTTTCTCCCCTTGATGATTACTGTCTTCACTGTGTTCCATGGTATATCTAATGTCTTGGATAATTTTTTGTACCGTTCTCCTGACTGATACCTTTAAACAATGAGATCCCTCTGATGCTTTGGAAGCTCTCAACGAACCATGGCTTTAGCTGTAGGATGCGACTAAGAATATGTCAGGAAAGACCTACTAGAACAGCTGAATTTTATTTGGGGTTAATCAGATGTGTTTTAAATGATGGCAGGTGTGCACTGACTCCTATTTAACATGGTTTTGAAAGTGATTGCTCAATTCTAAACACAGCTACATCCCCAGTTATAAGAGGGTGTGCACACTTATGCAACCATATTATTTTATTTTTACTTCCCTCCACCTAGAAGTTTCAGTTTGTTTTTCAATCAAGTTATACAGTTTATAGGTCACATTAAAGGTGGAAAAAGTTCTGAAATTATTTCTCTGTCTCATATTATATATATATATATATATATATATATATATATATATATATATATATATATATATATATATATATATATATATATATATATATATATATATATATATATATACATACAGGTATACCCCGCTCATACAGCGGGTTAGGGACCGGAGCCCCGCTGTAAAGTGAAAACCGCCTTAAAGTGAAACAAGGCAGTTTTAGCTTTCTTTTCACTTGCCAGTGTGTTTAAAAACTTAAAAACATGTTTTAACTAACTTATATTAGGTGTACAATAGAGCTAAGTTTAGTTTAACACTCGCACAGCACAGTATTCAATAAATACTGTACCTGTAAAATAGTGACAATCACTGTAGTAAAATTTGCCAGAGTATAGCACTGAGACACAGATTGCACTGTAATGCTGTAAACAGAGTGAACTAAGCATAATAAAATGGTGCCAGTCACTTTTCTTGCAATCTCACGAAGATTACAGCACTGTTTTAAAGTCCTTGGAGGTTGAACTTCAGCTCCACAAAGCGATGTATTAGCGAAGCGCTGTAAAGTGAAGCGCTGTCAAGTGAGGTATACCTGTGTGTGTGTGTGTATATATATATATATATATATATATATATATATATATATATATATATATATATATATATATATATATAATATATAATCTATCCATCACATTTTTGTAAATATTTTATTATATCTTTTCATGTGACAACACTAGTAGTGAGTGTACAGCCTGTATAACAGTGTAAATTTGCTGTCCCCTCAAAATAACTAATCGCACAGCCATTAATGTCTAAACCGTTGGCAACAAAAGTGAGTACAGCCCTAAGTGTGAATGTCCAAATTGGGCCCAATTAGCCATTTTCCCTCCCCGGTGTCATGTGACTTGTTAGTGTTACAAGGTCTCAGGTGTGAATGGGGAGCAGGTATGTTAAATTTGGTGTTATTGCTCTCGCACTCTCTCATACTGGTCACTGGAAGTTCAACAGGACACCTCATGGCATAGAACTCTCTGAGGATCTGAAAAAAAAATAGTTGCTCTACATAAAGATGGCCTAGGTTATAAGAAGATTGCCAAGACGCTAAAACTGAGCTGCAGCCCAGTGGGCAAGACCATACAGCGGTTTCACAGGACAGGTTCCACTCAGAACAGGCCTCGCCATGGTCGACCAAAGAAGTTGAGTGCATGTGCTCAGCGTCATATCCAGAGGTTGTCTTTGGGAAATAGACGTATGAGTGCTGCCAGTATTGCTGTAGAGATTGAAGGGGTGGGGGGTCAGCCTGTCGTCCCAGAAGGAAGCCTCTTCTAAAGATGATGCACAAGAAAGCCCACAAACAGTTTGCTGAAGACAAGCAGACTAAGGACATGGATTACTGGAACCATGTCCTGTGGTCAGATGAGACCAAGATAAACTTATTTGGTTCAGATGGTGTCAAGGTTGTGTGTCGGCAACCAGGTAAGGAGTACAAAGACAAGTGTGTCTTGCCTACAGTCAAGCATGGTGGTGGGAGTTTCATGGTCTGGGCCTGCATGAGTGCTGCCAGCACTGGGGAGCTACATTTTATTGAGGGAGCCATGAATGCCAACATGTACTGTGACATACTGTAGCAGAACATGATCCCCTCCCTTTGGAGACTGGGCCGCAGGGCAGTATTCCAACATAACGACCCCAAACACACCTCCAAGACGATCACTGCCTTGCTAAAGAAGTTGAGGGTAAAGGCGACGGACTGGCCAAGCATGTCTCCAGACCTAAACCCTATTGAGCATCTGTTGGGCATCCTCAAACTGAAGGTGGGGGAGCGCAAGGTCTCTAACATCAACCAGCTCCGTGATGTCGTCATGGAGGAGTGGAAGAGGACTCCAGTGGCAACCTGTGAAGCTCTGGTGAACTCCATGCCCAAGAGGGTTAAGGCAGTGCTGGAAAATAATGGTGGCCACACAAAATATTGACACATTGGGCCCAATTTGGACATTTCCACTTAGGGGTGTACTCACTTGTTGCCAACGGTTTAGACATGGCTGTGTGTTATTTTGAGGGGACAGCAAATTTACACTGTTATACAGGCTGTACACTTACTACTTTTACATTGTAGCAAAGTGTCATTTCTTCAGTGTTGTCACGTGAAAAGATATAATAAAATATTTACAAAAAGGTGAGAGGTGTACTCACCTTTGTGAGAAAAAAAAATACACACACACACACACATATATAATCTATATGCTCTTCATTAGCTTGCAGTACTGGAGCAATGCAGAGAAGACTTCCTTTTTCTTTTAAATTTACGATGCCAATCTAATAGGCATGCAGTAGCAAAATGCAAGTCATGCGAACTGGTAAGAAACACATGACCTATGACAAATGTAATTTAGTTTTCAGTTATTTATAAGTAGATGGGTTTTTTTTGGGCTATACATTAACTATATAGTTGTACTTTTACCTGTACACTTGAAGTAATTTCACCCTGGTGTTCGTGATTTTTATTGAATGTTGAACAATAGCCTTAGTAAACCTACTTGTATGCCTGCTTTTTCATATTCATAAAATAGTGTGCTCTACACATATTGACTGATAATGTATATTCTGCCTTAGCCTGGAAATAATAAATAAAAAAAATATATACAATATCTTACTCACCGCTTACGTGATCTTAAAACCTCTAGTTCCCGTATGTGACTACCGTGCGTGGCGGTTGCCCAGACGCGGTGCATGCCCGCCCGTAGCCTAGCAACTTACCACAACAAAACAAACCTTATCAATCAATAAACAAAATTTATATACATAAGATCTGAAATGACTAGACAGTGCTACCTACTTTACATGGCTGTAACTAGGTGCATCCATAATTCCAGTATTCAGCAAAGCAGAAAACCTAAGTATATATTGCGTAACTAAATATTGCGTTACTATACTCAATATTGCGTATTCCTACACGGGAAACAATAGCGGACTATGTATATCAACCCTATAAACATAAAACAAAGACAAATGTAGAGTCTCTTAACAAGTTAAAACATCCAAAGACTTTATTTGTTGTATAAGGATAACATCCAATAACGCCAGCACAGAGACAGGAGACAGCTGGTCCTACTAGTTTCGGCGTAGTGCCGTAATCATAGACCTGCTGGATACTTGGAAGGAGGCGTTTTAAAAATATAACTCCACACAGTCATTGGCTAGAAGGGAGTCACAATATACTCCCATTTAACCCCCAAAGTTGAACAGGTATCAAAGTTAAAAGTTAAAGGGACACATATATAGTTTATAATACAAAGTGTTATCGTGTACCTTTCTAACCTCTATCTATGTACCATTACATATAATGCAACCGCATCGACTCCAATGTTTTTGATGCACTTGGGTTGCAATTCATGCAATTCAAAAGCAACACTTTGGTATAAAGATAAAGTAATAAAATACTTTGTTGTGTTAAGTTGCATATGCCTTTGTATTCACAATTACAGACTGAGTGTAATTCTCTTTAAGGTGTCTACTATTTGAACAAAGTAACCTTATTTTTACTGGCTGCTTGTGGCATGCAACTTACATGCAAAAGGTGATTTTATGTACCAAATATATATATATATATATATATATATATATATTCCAACCTGGTTTAGCACTCTCGAGGTTACTACTGCTGGCCGGGGTGCAAAGCAAATGTATCAAAGTCCCAAAGATGAGTCTAGTTGTGATGAGTCTACTTGAAATATTGTTTAAAATAAAAGATGATCCCTTTATTACCAATTTCCCACTTTTGCATAACGAACAGTTATATTAATACACTTTTTATCTTTGTGGTTACCTTGTATTTAAGCCTCTACAGACTACAGACAGCCCCTTATCTTAGTGCTTTTTACAAACTTTTATTTCAGCCAACTCGTGCTGACTCATGCATAACTCCACGGGAGTGAGCACATTGATATATAGCACTGTCTAGCTGTGAAAATCTAATACAATACACTAAGAGGTGGCTTTCAAGGACTTAGAAACCTATGAGCCTACCTAGGTTTAACCTTCAACGAAGAATACCAAGTGAAGAAAGCAATTTTGCTGAAAAAAGTAAATTGGAAAGTTGTTTAAAATTGCATGCCCTATATGAATCATGAAAGTTTAATTTTGACTTTAATGTTCCTTTAAGAATATTTTCAACAGACCTAAGAAAGTTGGAAGTATTCACTTAAGGGACAGTTTACTCAAAAATGTTCTCCCCTTTCATTTGTTCCCAATGATCCACTTTACCTGCTGTAGTGTATTAAATTGTTTACAAGTATTTCCAATACCTTTTTATATTTGCATTTGAAATAGCTTATTTAGCCTGTGGTATCCCCACCCATCTTGAAAGTTTTTGTCCTCAAGGCCAAGCTGTGTTAACACAGCCAGTAGAAGAAATTACACTCCCAGTGGGTTATAGAATAGATAAGGTAATAAAATGTTAATTTTCCATTGTTCTTTCCAAGTATTGGTGATTGGTTTATGGACAGATATAAGATAAAGAAGCAGGTATAATGTAAATGTATATGTACACAATGTGCAAGTAATGAGATCTGATTATACCTACAAGCTAAGTGAATCTGTCTGTGTACTGTGATAATTTGGCTCCGAATTGCTCATCTGATTTTCTAGCTGGAGCTACTTAAAAAGCCTTTAAAAACCTGTATTCCCTTAAATTTCGCAGTTCTTTTTGTGTTATTCCTAGTGACTTGTTTACCTGTTTATTTTGCCTGGCTTGATTTTGGACCTGTTATTGGACTTTGATTTTGTGCCACCAACCTTGTTTTGAACTAAAGGCCTAATCCTGACTGATTCCCTGGAAACCTGACTGGCATCTGCCCTTAACACTAGCTATCCTTACGATTAGGAAGAAAAGGGGCCTCTGTGTTTTTCAGATCTGTGTATTTTTTTTCTTCGTTTGAAGCATCTTTAAGAACTCAACACAAGTTTCATCATAGTTGACCTGAGTAACTAACCTTGCCTTCAGGGTGACCACACTAAGCTTTCTCAATGATGGAAAAAGATATGTTAAGTTGCAGCATGAGTTCCAGGAAGGTGGAAAAGGAACTCTACTTATCCTACATTATAAAAGACCAGTTATGTTTGTCAGATGCAGTCATGCGCAGTAGAGACTGTGCGAGGACAAACATACCTGGCCTTAACTGCAGGCGCGAGATAACTTCAGGAAGCACTCTCAGCTGTTAAGTTACAGCCAAGAGCTGAAGCTCCAGGCATCTGCAGCATATGGAGCCGGATCCGCTCCACCTCCATATAAAGGCAGATGACTGATCGTTACGTAACGATCTTCTGCTGGTGCCGACGGGAGGCAGGTGCGTGGCTCAGCAGCGGAGGGGGGAGATAGTGGGAGGGCCCTACACTACGGTTTCTTTTTTTTTAAGGAATGGGGAGAGATGGGGCAGCTACACTACAGAAAAGGGGTTTAGAGGTGCGTGGGGGTTACTAAATGGCTATAGCGGGAGGAAGGTGGTGGGACCACTACACTACAGAAAAAAAAGGGGGGTTTTATAGCTACTGACAGACAGCTGCCAGTACCTAAGATGTCGGCAAGAGGGGGGAAGGTTAGAGAGCTGTTTGAAAGGGAATCAAAGAGGTTGGAGAGTTAGGGGGATCATACACTGCAGAAAAATAGAGGGATAGGGATAGAGGTTTAGGGATAGAGCTAGAGGAATAGCTGAATAGAGGGATATGGATAGACGGTTAGGTAAAGTTCTTTTTGTAAACATTTTGGCCCGTGTACACAGGCTTTAAAGTTTTTAAGAAAATTTCATCAATGGACACCGTTTTTTTTTTTTGAAGTGGGAGACCATTTCAAACCATCTTTCAGCTGGCAATGTTTTATTAGAAGCTTATTTACAAATGTTTTTTTTCCCCAGTTACAAACTGCTTGACATAGAGATACTCATCATACATCTCATTTTCAGCCAACTCAACAGATGATACAGTTTTAATGGTAAGACGTAAAGTTCTCTCAATTTCTTTCCATAAAGGTGTTTTGTTTAAGGTTACCCATCTGTAGGATTCTTGGCCCTGAAAGCTTTTTTTAAGTTCAAGCAACTCTGAAGTTTCATAGAATAAAAGCTCAGTGGCACAAAACTTTTTGACCTCTACTTGTAGTAATTCTTCCTCTCTTTCCAATTTCCTAAGGATTGTCAAGAGCTGAAGGAAGGAAATAGTCTTCAATTTTGGACATCAAGGTTGTTTTTGCACTATTAATGCTTTTAATCACTTCAAGTACAGTACTTTATTGAGTGCTTCATGAAAAGATGAAGCCTGACTACCAACAAATAATTCACACAAAGGGCTATTAAAAAAAATCTGCAGAAACAATCTCTTGCGACTGGAAATAGGGGCATGATCATTTTTAAGTACTCTTTCAATGGCAGGCAGCAGGCTAGCTATCTTACAGTTTTAAAAAGATCCTTAAAGAATTTGCTGGTCAAGACGTAGTTTTCCACGCCAACACTCACAGGGTCCGTGTGATTTGGCTAGCTTTCTCCCATACAAATAATGAGAGCCATCTGCTAGGTAAAAGTTCAAAATGGAGGTCGAAGTAAAGAGGGGGAAATTGAAGTGGTTTAAAAATCAAAGTACGCTGTTTTCAGTGCACTGCACCTTTACATTTGCTGTAATTTTTGTATGCATAGGTTTTCCTTTCAGATTAATTAGTGTTTTGAGTATTTTGATGAAAACTTGCCACTTTTTAACTGGTGAGAAAAAACAATGGGATTTGATAGAAATTTTCATATACGCACATGTAAGGCCAATTTTATGGATAAAGGTTCATTACGCTTTGTATTTTGTACTTTTAAGCACAAATCTTCTGCTGCTTTTTTTTTTTTGTGTGTGTGTGCACATCCAGTACAATTTACGCTGGTCACAGTTAATGATTTATTCCTCTAATTTACATACAAATTTTGCTTTATGATAAAATACGATTTTTGGTGAACAATTTTGTTACAAATTTTGATGCAGCTTAACAATACATTTTTCCCTGCATATTTTTGTGTGAATGGTTTATTTTTTTGTTTTGTAAGATTTTTAAATTACGAATTTTATTTTATGTTATGTATGCATCTCCTTCCTATACAAAAATCCAGTATACACCCCTTAGCGAGACACCCTATTTTCAGGGTAAAAAGTGACATCATATAATTCCATCAGGGAAGTAGGACTGGTGAGCATTCTTATAGAATCTCACCAGCACAGAGACTTTTTTAGAACCGGGACCTGAGTGTGTAAGATTTGAAATATAAAAATATTTTTGAGATCTCTACATCAACAGACAAAATATCAATAGCTGTTTGAACAGTATTGTGGATGATGTGGCCTGCATGCCCAAGATTAATTTGCATTTTAGTGAAAACATTGTTTTGGCTTTTTCTTTCTGCACCTCCAAAATTAGAATTAGTATTTATCTATACACAGTCCAACAACTTTTTCTATTAGACCATTTTTGGTTAGACAGTCACTCAAATAGTCGCACACAATCGTAGATCTTTCACCAGGCAATGCTTTTAGTTGTAATATTTTAACTTTCACTCCAGTTTTGTAACCAAAATATTTGACAAGCACAAGAAATTCCTTTTCTAGCTGTTAATTGAAGGTGCACTTACATTTCTTTTATGTAATTTCTATATATAAATTTGAAATTACTGTTTATTTTTATACTATTAAAGAATATGCTGACAAATGTTTTCAAAAGAATGAGAAATATAAAGTGACTGGATATTTTTATTAAATGCTACGGTAGGAACTGCAAGGCATACAAATCCTTTTAAAAACAGACAAATATGAAATTAATTAATTTCTAATTATTAAGCCACAACTATTTTAAGTAAACCCCTATGATAAGGAGTTATGCAGTTATCCAATATGGCAAGGAGCCACAAATATTTTTAAGCGGAAACCCCTTTTGATAAGGAGTAACAATTATAAAGTTGTAAAGTTAACACCTATATGGTAAGAAGCCACAAATTAAAATATTATGAATGAAATTATTTCCCCCTTTTGAATTTTTAAGAAGCCTGATATAGAAAAAAAATATATTATATGCACAGTACCCTTAGAAAGATAGCACAGTACTGTAATCAGAAAGATATTTGTTGTTTTAGATAAATATAGACTATTTGCATGTTAGAACACAAAAAAACGAAGACATAGGCAGAAAAGATTGTGAAATATAGTAATTTGTGATAATTTTAATTTTGAAAAATATTGGTTAAAAAGTTTGGATTTTGAAATTCTGGATTTGTACCTGAATTCTATTTTGGCATGTTCTTTGTTTTCATGTAGTGTGTGTGTGCTTTTGTTTTCTTCTGTTAAGTGTGATCAGTCCACGGGTCATCATTACTTCTGGGATATTACTCCTCCCCAACAGGAAGTGCAAGAGGATTCACCCAGCAGAGCTGCATATAGCTCCTCCCCTCTACGTCACTCCCAGTCATTCTCTTGCACCCAACGACTAGATAGGATGTGTGAGAGGACTATGGTGATTATACTTAGTTTTATATCTTCAATCAAAAGTTTGTTATTTTAAAATAGCACCGGAGTGTGTTATTATCTCTCTGGCAGAGTTTGAAGAAGAATCTACCAGAGTTTTTGTTATGATTTTAGCCGGAGTAGTTAAGATCATATTGCTGTTTCTCGGCCATCTGAGGAGAGGTAAACTTCAGATCAGGGGACAGCGGGCAGATGAATCTGCATAGAGGTATGTAGCAGTTTTTATTTTCTGACAATGGAATTGATGAGAAAATCCTGCCATACCGATATAATGTCATGTATGTATACTTTACACTTCAGTATTCTGGGGAATGGTACTTCACTAGAATTACACTGTAAGAAATACATAAAGCTGTTTAATAACTAGAGATTATGTTTAACGTTTTTGCTGGAATGTAAAATCGTTTTCATTTGCTGAGGTACTGAGTGAATAAATGTTTGGGCACTATTTTTCCACTTGGCAGTTGCTTAATCTGTTTTCTGACAGTTTCTGTTCTCCCTCACTGCTGTGTGTGAGGGGGAGGGGCCGTTTTTTGGCGCTTTTACTACGCATCAAATATTTCAGTCAGCAACTCATTGTATTCCCTGCATGATCCGGTTCATCTCTACAGAGCTCAGGGGTCTTCAAAACTTATTTTGAGGGAGGTAATTTCTCTCAGCATAGCTGTGAGAATTATAGTTTGACTGAGATAAAAAACGTTTATTCTGTAATTTGTTTCCTGCTTTCAGAATTTGTTATCTTTGCTAATGGGATTAAACCTTTGCTAAAGTTGTGTTGTTTACAAGGATTGAGGCTATAACTGTTTCAATTTATTGATTTTCAACTGTCATAGATCTTCTGTGCTTCTTAAAGGCACAGTACGTTTTAATATTATTCTAATTGAATTGTATTTCCAAGTTGCAAGTTTATTTGCTAGTGTGTTAAACATGTCTGATTCAGAGGATGATACCTGTGTCATTTGTTGCAATGCCAAAGTGGAGCCCAATAGAAATTTATGTACTAACTGTATTGATGCTACTTTAAATAAAAGTCAATCTGTACAAATTGAACAAATTTCACCAAACAACGAGGGGAGAGTTATGCCGACTAACTCGCCTCACGTGTCAGTACCTACATCTCCCGCTCAGAGGGAGGTGCGTGATATTGTAGCGCCGAGTACATCTGGGCGGCCATTACAAATCACATTACAGGATATGGCTACTGTTATGACTGAGGTTTTGGCTAAATTACCAGAACTAAGAGGTAAGCGTGATCACTCTGGGGTGAGAACAGAGTGCGCTGATAATATTAGGGCCATGTCAGACACTGCGTCACAGGTGGCAGAACATGAGGACGGAGAACTTCATTCTGTGGGTGACGGTTCTGATCCAAACAGACTGGATTCAGATATTTCAAATTTTAAATTTAAACTGGAAAACCTCCGTGTATTACTAGGGGAGGTGTTAGCGGCTCTGAATGATTGTAACACAGTTGCAATACCAGAGAAAATGTGTAGGTTGGATAAATATTTTGCGGTACCGACGAGTACTGAGGTTTTTCCTATACCTAAGAGACTTACTGAAATTGTTACTAAGGAGTGGGATAGACCCGGTGTGCCGTTCTCACCCCCTCCGATATTTAGAAAAATGTTTCCAATAGACGCCACCACAAGGGACTTATGGCAAACGGTCCCTAAGGTGGAGGGAGCAGTTTCTACCTTAGCTAAGCGTACCACTATCCCGGTGGAGGATAGCTGTGCTTTTTCAGATCCAATGGATAAAAAGTTAGAGGGTTACCTTAAGAAAATGTTTGTTCAACAAGGTTTTATATTGCAACCCCTTGCATGCATTGCGCCGATCACGGCTGCAGCGGCATTCTGGATTGAGTCTCTGGAAGAGAACATTGGTTCAGCTACTCTGGACGACATTACGGACAGGCTTAGAGTCCTTAAACTAGCTAATTCATTCATTTCGGAGGCCGTAGTACATCTTACTAAACTTACGGCAAAGAATTCAGGATTCGCCATTCAGGCACGCAGGGCGCTGTGGCTAAAATCCTGGTCAGCTGATGTTACTTCTAAGTCTAAATTGCTTAATATACCTTTCAAAGGGCAGACCTTATTCGGGCCCGGGTTGAAAGAGATTATCGCTGACATTACAGGAGGTAAAGGCCATGCCCTGCCTCAGGACAAAGCCAAAGCCAAGACTAGACAGTCTAATTTTCGTTCCTTTCGTAATTTCAAAGCAGGAGCAGCATCAACTTCCTCTGCACCAAAACAGGAAGGAGCTGTTGCTCGCTACAGACAAGGCTGGAAACCTAACCAGTCCTGGAACAAGGGCAAGCAGACTAGGAAACCTGCTGCTGCCCCTAAAACAGCATGAATTGAGGGCCCCCGATCCGGGATCGGATCTAGTGGGGGGCAGACTTTCTCTCTTCGCCCAGGCTTGGGCAAGAGATGTTCAGGATCCCTGGGCGCTAGAGATAATATCTCAGGGATACCTTCTGGACTTCAAATACTCTCCTCCAAGAGAGAGATTTCATCTGTCAAGATTGTCAACAATCCAGACAAAGAAAGAGGCGTTTCTACGCTGCGTACAAGAGCTCTTGTTAATGGGAGTAATCCATCCAGTTCCACGATCGGAACAGGGACAGGGGTTTTACTCAAATCTGTTTGTGGTTCCCAAAAAAGAGGGAACTTTCAGACCAATCCTGGACTTAAAGATCCTAAACAAATTCCTAAGAGTTCCATCGTTCAAGATGGAGACTATTCGGACAATTTTACCTATGATCCAAGAGGGTCAGTACATGACCACTGTAGATTTAAAAGATGCTTACCTTCACATACCGATTCACAAAGATCATTATCGGTACCTAAGGTTTGCCTTCCTAGACAGGCATTACCAGTTTGTGGCTCTTCCATTCGGATTGGCTACAGCTCCAAGAATCTTCACAAAGGTTCTGGGTGCTCTTCTGGCGGTACTAAGACCGCGGGGAATCTCGGTAGCTCCATACCTAGACGACATTCTGATACAAGCTTCAAGCTTTCAAACTGCCAAGTCTCATACAGAGTTAGTGCTGGCATTTCTAAGGTCACATGGATGGAAGGTGAACGAAAAGAAAAGTTCACTCGTTCCACTCACAAGAGTTCCCTTCCTGGGGACTCTTATAGATTCTGTAGAAATGAAGATTTACCTGACAGAGGACAGGCTAACAAGACTTCAAAGTGCTTGCCGCACCCTTCATTCCATTCAACACCCGTCAGTGGCTCAATGCATGGAGGTAATCGGCTTAATGGTAGCGGCAATGGACATAGTACCCTTTGCACGCTTACACCTCAGACCACTGCAACTGTGCATGCTAAGTCAGTGGAATGGGGATTACTCAGACTTATCCCCTTCTCTGAATCTGGATCAAGAGACCAGAAATTCTCTTCTATGGTGGCTTTCTCGGCCACATCTGTCCAGGGGGATGCCATTCAGCAGACCAGACTGGACAATTGTAACAACAGACGCCAGCCTTCTAGGTTGGGGTGCCGTCTGGAATTCTCTGAAGGCTCAGGGACAATGGAGTCAGGAGGAGAGTCTCCTGCCAATAAACATTCTGGAATTGAGAGCAGTTCTCAATGCCCTCCTGGCTTGGCCCCAGTTGACAACTCGGGGGCTCATCAGGTTTCAGTCGGACAACATCACGACTGTAGCTTACATCAACCATCAGGGAGGGACAAGAAGCTCCCTAGCTATGATGGAAGTATCAAAGATAATTCGCTGGGCAGAGTCTCACTCTTGCCACCTGTCAGCAATCCACATCCCGGGAGTGGAGAACTGGGAGGCGGATTTCTTAAGTCGTCAGACTTTTCATCCGGGGGAGTGGGAACTTCATCCGGAGGTCTTTGCCCAAATACTTCGACGTTGGGGCAAACCAGAGATAGATCTCATGGCGTCTCGACAGAACGCCAAGCTTCCTCGTTACGGGTCCAGATCCAGGGATCCAGGAGCAGTCCTGATAGATGCTCTGACAGCACCTTGGGACTTCAGGATGGCTTACGTGTATCCACCCTTCCCGTTGCTTCCTCGATTGATTGCCAGAATCAAACAAGAGAGAGCATCAGTGATTCTAATAGCACCTGCGTGGCCACGCAGGACTTGGTATGCAGACCTGGTGGACATGTCATCCTGTCCACCTTGGTCTCTACCTCTGAAACAGGACCTTCTGATACAGGGTCCCTTCAAACATCAAAATCTAACTTCTCTGAAGCTGACTGCTTGGAAATTGAACGCTTGATTTTATCAAGACGTGGGTTTTCTGAGGCAGTTATTGATACCTTAATACAGGCTAGGAAACCTGTTACCAGAAAGATTTACCATAAGATATGGCGTAAATACCTATATTGGTGTGAATCCAAAGGTTACTCTTGGAGTAAGGTTAGGATTCCTAGGATATTGTCTTTTCTACAAGAAGATTTAGAAAAGGGTTTATCTGCTAGTTCATTAAAGGGACAGATCTCAGCTCTGTCCATTCTGTTACACAAACGACTGTCAGAAGTTCCTGACGTCCAGGCTTTTTGTCAGGCTTTGGCCAGGATTAAGCCTGTGTTTAAAACTGTTGCTCCACCATGGAGTTTAAACCTTGTTCTTAATGTTCTACAGGGCGTTCCGTTTGAACCCCTTCATTCCATTGATATAAAGTTGTTATCTTGGAAAGTTCTATTTTTAATGGCTATTTCCTCGGCTCGAAGAGTCTCTGAATTATCAGCCTTACATTGTGATTCTCCTTATTTGATTTTTCATTCGGATAAGGTAGTCCTGCGTACTAAACCTGGGTTCTTACCTAAGGTAGTTACTAACAGGAATATCAATCAAGAGATTGTTGTTCCTTCTTTATGCCCAAATCCTTCTTCAAAGAAGGAACGTCTACTGCACAACCTGGATGTAGTCCGTGCTCTAAAATTTTACTTACAGGCAACTAAGGAATTTCGACAAACGTCTTCTCTGTTTGTCATTTACTCTGGGCAGAGGAGAGGTCAAAAAGCTTCCGCTACCTCTCTTTCTTTTTGGCTTCGTAGCATAATTCGTTTAGCTTATGAGACTGCTGGACAGCAGCCTCCTGAAAGAATTACAGCTCATTCTACTAGAGCTGTGGCTTCCACTTGGGCCTTCAAGAATGAGGCCTCTGTTGAACAGATTTGCAAGGCTGCAACTTGGTCTTCGCTTCATACTTTTTCCAAATTTTACAAATTTGACACTTTTGCTTCATCGGAGGCTATTTTTGGGAGAAAGGTTCTTCAGGCAGTGGTTCCTTCTGTATAAAGAGCCTGCCTATCCCTCCCGTCATCCGTGTACTTTTGCTTTGGTATTGGTATCCCAGAAGTAATGATGACCCGTGGACTGATCACACTTAACAGAAGAAAACATAATTTATGCTTACCTGATAAATTCCTTTCTTCTGTAGTGTGATCAGTCCACGGCCCGCCCTGTTTTTAAGGCAGGTAAATATTTTTTAATTTATACTCCAGTCACCACTTCACCCTTTGCTTTTCCTTTCTCGTTGGTCCTTGGTCGAATGACTGGGAGTGACGTAGAGGGGAGGAGCTATATGCAGCTCTGCTGGGTGAATCCTCTTGCACTTCCTGTTGGGGAGGAGTAATATCCCAGAAGTAATGATGACCCGTGGACTGATCACACTACAGAAGAAAGGAATTTATCAGGTAAGCATAAATTATGTTTTTGTGTTTTGTTTTTGTTTTTAACAAGCTATTAAATTGCTAAAACATCTAGGATCTAACGTATATTGAAATATTCCATAATTCTCATCAGGATTTCCCTGATGAAACATTCCTCATGACTTGTGAATAATAACACTTGGAGGCCTTAAGATGCTTATTTAGATGGTAACGTCATTTATAAATATTCAGTTCACAATTCACATGCTTTTGATTTGTGTGTGTGTGTGTGTGTGTGTGTGTGTATATATATATATATATATATATAGGTAAATATTGATTGAACTCCGTCTTTAACCCTTTAAGGACACAGCTTTCATTGTTTTTTGACGGAAAAATTCCGTCATCTGTCCTTAAGAGGTTAAAATTAAATTTAAATTATCCTGTGATATGAAACCTAAGGTGCATTAAAGTGACAGTCTAGGCCAAAATAAACTTTAATGATTCAGATAGGACATGTCATTTTAAACAAGTCTGTCAAAAGAACTGAAAAAAGGGGCAGTTTGCAGAGGCTTAGATACAAGATAATCACAAAGGTTAAAAGTATATTATTATAACTGTGTTGGTTATGCAAAACTGGGGAATGGGTAATAAAGGGATTATCTATCTTTTAAAACAATAAAAATTCTGGTGTAGACTGTCCCTTTAAAGAGCAGTTTGGCTCAACAAATTGGTTTACAACTTAGGAGCCAGAGAAAATAAAAAATATGTATGTATATATGTAGGCTTTCTATTTCAATCATACACACCTTATAATGGCACAGTAAAAATTGGATTTGTATTTAACAGGTGCAAGGCCTAGAAAAGATCTAGCCACCCAAACTAAATGTTATGTGTGGTTGGTGGCTTGCATGGCTTAATTTTAAGGAGCCAGTGGCTCCCTGATACCTGGGTTTGTCAAGTCCTGGTTTATGTAATTTCATACCAGCACTAAGGAATAAAATGTAATTTTATGAGTTTACATAAATCGTATACAAACATTCAGGGGTTTAAAATCAAGAATTGACTAGAAAAAAACATATAAAAGAACTTTCAATGTATTTCAAATATCAAATTTGTTTAATTCACTTGGTATCTTTTGTTGAAGGAGCAGCAATGCACTACTGGGAGCTAGCTGAGCACATCTGGTAAGCCAATGACAAAAGGCATATGCAGTAGCTAGCTCCCAGTAGTACATTGCTGCTCCTAAGCCTACCTTATGCTTTTCTACAAAGGATACCAACAGAACTAAACTGATAAATAACAGAAGTACATTGGAAAGCTGTTTAGAATTTTATGCTGTATCTGAATCATGAAACTTTAATTTTGACTTTACAGTCCCTTATTCCACATCTGCTCCCTAAATCGCTACTGTTTCCTACTAGTCAGAATAGTAGAGAAAAAGCATAAAAGTGCCATTTTGAAGCAAGAGAGGCGCACGCTGGAGACTCTCCCTACCTGTCACTGTGCCGTTATTTGACAACACAGTGAGGGAGGGCCTTAAACCCGGCAGCCTAAAACAAGACAATATATAAAATAAATACATACCTCTTATCTAGGCTGTCTTCTCTGTGTTGAAATCCCAATCCCTGCCGCAATCTGCACTGCTATGTTTGACATGGTTAATCATTGTGAGCGCAGAAACTTCATTATGGAAAAGCCTGTACCTGGAAAAGTGCAACTGGGATCCCTGCAATTCTTCCCTGCTGAAGTATGCCTAGCGTATTCACCCCCCATGGTACAATTTATAGGCACCCTGGCATGCTATCCAAGGCTGGGTGGTCAGTATAATTAGCCATGTGGTGCACCCACTGAAAAAAACAATATAAAGATATAGCAATATAGAGATGGCTATAAAAATATACAGTCATAGATGTATAGAAATGAAGATTTATACAGATGTTCTAGAAATAGTATAGTAGTAATAGAGTTGTATAGACATATTGAGATTATATAGATGTATGATTAAATGGATTCATAGAAATTATAAAGATGTATAGAGATAATATAGACATGTAGAAATGATTGGAGAAGAGATTTATATAGATGATAAAGCGATGAGAGAGATTATAGAGCTAGTATAGATGTATAGAGATAATATAGATGTATGTAGATTATATAGATATGAAGATGATATACGCGTATATAGACTGATGACATAGATGTGTATACTGATATAGAGATAATGATAGATGTATAGGGCCTGATGACCAAAGTTTCTCCTACTTGGAGAGCAATTGTAGTGCAGTCTTCACAGGGGCTGAACTCAACTGAATGATTAAAGAAAAAGGGTGGAACTCTCTAGTACTGCAAGATCTTTCTAATTTCTGAATGTGATTGAGAGACAAGCCGAGTGGAAAAAAGCAATATAGCACTGCATTATATGAGAGTTTTGTTGCGCTTACACTTTGTGCTTAGTATTTTATACTATTTCAGATTGAGTAATTTTCATTTAGTATTAAATTCAAGTTTTGCACTCTCTGTTTTCTATTTTAATAGATTTAGATCCAGCAGTTATTTTACAAATTCTGATTTGAACGTTTCTGTGTTACTTTAACTGCTTGACACCATTAGGATGTTCTATGCTTTCCTAACAGTGCTGGGCTTTAACAGCATTAAAACATTCTACCTTTCTCTTGTTAAGTGTGTTCAGTCCACGGGTCATCCATTACTTATGGGATATATTCTCCTTCCCAACAGGAAGTTGCAAGAGGATCACCCAAGCAGAGCTGCTATATAGCTCCTCCCCTCACATGTCATATCCAGTCATTCTCTTGCAACCCTCAACAAAGAAGGAGGTCGCGAGAGGAGCTGGAGTTTTTACTTAACTATTCTTCAATCAAAAGTTTGTTATTTTAAATGGCACTGGAGTGTGCTGTTTTTCTATCTCAGGCAGTATTTGGAAGAAGAAACTGCCTGCGTTTTTTTTCTATGATCTTAGCAGGCGTAACTAAGATCCACTGGCTGTTCTCGACATTCTGAGGAGTGGGGTAACTTCAGAAACTGGGAATAGCTTGCGGGATCCTCCGCAAATGAGGTATGTGCAGTACTTTATTTTCTGGGAATGGAATTGACTAAGAAAATACTGCTGTTACCGTATGATGTAAGTACAGCCTTAAATGCAGTGGTGGCAACTGGTATCAGGCTGATAAATGTATGCGCAGTCGAGTTATTTTCTAGGGACTAGAATTTGACTGAGAAAATACTGTTAACACTGAAATAATACTTAAGCCTTCTCTGCAGTGGTAGCGACTGGTAGCAGGCTTAGTGATAGCTTTGAATTACATTGAAAAATGTTGTTTTTTAATAAAACGTTTACTGGCTTGTTATTCGTTTTTGTGAGGTACTTTGGTGATAAATCACTTTGGGCATGGTTTTTTTTTTCCACATGGCTAACATATTTTTCTGCATGGAAACCGTTATATCAGGGCTCCCACTGTTGTGAGACAGAGCGCGCTGATGACACGAGAGCCATGTCTGATACTGCGTCACAATTTGCAGAACATGAGGACGGTGAGCTTCATTCTGTCGGTGACGGTTCTGATCCAGGGAGACCGGATTCAGAAATTTCAAATTTTAAATTTAAGCTTGAGAACCTCCGTGTGTTACTAGGGGAGGTATTAGCGGCTCTGAATGATTGCGACACGGTGTCAATTCCAGAGAAATTGTGTAGGTTGGATAGATACTATGCGGTACCGGTGTGTACTGACGTTTTTCCTATACCAAAAAGACTTACAGAAATTATAAGTAAGGAGTGGGATAGACCCGGTGTGCCTTTTTCCCCTCCCCCGATATTTAGAAAAATGTTCCCTATAGACGCCACCACACGAGACTTATGGCAGACGGTCCCTAAGGTGGAGGGAGCAGTTTCTACGTTAGCCAAGCGTACCACTATCCCGGTGGAGGATAGCTGTGCTTTCTCAGATCCAATGGATAAAAAATTAGAGGGTTATCTTAAGAAAATTTTTGTTCAACAGGGTTTTATATTGCAGCCTCTTGCATGCATTGCGCCTGTCACGGCTGCAGCGGCATTCTGGTTTGAGTCTCTGGAAGAGGCGATTCGCACAGAGCCGTTGGATGAGGCTTTGAGCAAAGTTAGAACCCTTAAGCAAGCTAATGCGTTTGTTTCAGATGCCGTAGTACATCTAACCAAACGGCTAAAAATTCCGGATTCGCCATACAGGCGCGCAGAGCGCTCTGGCTTAAATCCTGGTCAGCGGATGTAACTTCCAAGTCTAAGCTACTTAACATTCCTTTCAAAGGGCAGACCTTATTCGGGCCCGGCTTGAAGGAAATTATTGCTGACATTACGGGAGGTAAGGGCCACGCCCTTCCTCAGGACAGGGCCAAACCAAAGGCCAAACAGTCTAATTTTCGTGCCTTTCGTAACTTCAAGGCAGGAGCAGCATCGACTTCCTCCGCTCCAAAACAGGAAGGAACTACTGCTCGTTACAGACAGGGTTGGAAAGGCAACCAGTCATGGAACAAGGGCAAGCAGGCCAGAAAGCCTACTCCCGCCCCTAAGACAGCATGAAGACAGGGCCCCCTATCCGGAGACGGATTTAGTGGGGGGCAGACTTTCTCTCTTTGCCCAGGCTTGGGCAAGAGATGTGCAGGATCCCTGGACGTTAAAGATTATATCTCAGGGATACCTTCTGGATTTCAAAACCTCTCCTCCACAAGGGAGGTTCCATCTTTCGAGGTTATCGACAAACCTAGTAAAGAGAGAGGCATTTCTACAATGTGTACAAGACCTCTTAATCATGGGAGTGATCCACTCAGTTCCGAGATCGGAACAGGGACAAGGATTTTACTCAAATCTATTTGTGGTTCCCAAAAAAGAGGGAACCTTCAGACCAATCTTGGACTTAAAGATCTTAAACAAATTCCTAAGGGTACCATCGTTCAAGATGGAAACCATTCGAACCATCCTACCCATGATCCAAGAGGGTCAATATATGACCATGGTGGACTTAAAGGATGCTTACCTTCATATACCGATTCACAAAGATCATTATCGGTACCTAAGGTTTGCCTTTCTAGACAGGCATTACCAGTTTGTGGCTCTTCCCTTCGGGTTAGCCACGGCCCCGAGAATTTTTACGAAGGTTCTGGGCTCACTTCTGGCGGTACTAAGACCACGAGGCATAGCGGTGGCTCCGTACCTAGACGACATTCTGATACAAGCGTCAAGTTTTCAGAATGCAAAGTCTCATACAGAGATAGTTCTAGCATTTCTGAGGTCGCATGGGTGGAAAGTGAACGTGGAAAAGAGTTCTCTGTTACCACTCACAAGGGTTCCTTTTCTAGGGACTCTTATAGATTCTGTAGAGATGAAGATTTACCTGACGGAGTCCAGGTTATCAAAGATTCTCAATGCTTGCTGTGTCCTTCATTCCGTTCCAAGCCCATCAGTAGCTCAGTGCATGGAGGTAATTGGCTTAATGGTCGCGGCAATGGACATAGTGCCATTTGCGCGCCTGCATCTCAGACCGCTGCAACTATGCATGCTCAGTCAATGGAACGGGGATTACTCAGATCTGTCCCCTTTGCTAAATCTGGACCAGGAGACCAGAGATTCGCTTCTCTGGTGGTTGTCAAAGGAATGACCTTTCGCAGGCCAGATTGGACGATTGTAACAACGGATGCCAGCCTTCTAGGCTGGGGAGCAGTCTGGAATTCCCTGAAGGCTCAGGGATCGTGGACTCAGGAGGAGAAACTCCTCCCAATAAACATTCTAGAATTAAGAGCAATATTCAATGCTCTTCTAGCTTGGCCTCAGTTAGCAAAGCTGAGGTTCATCAGATTTCAGTCGGACAATATCACGACTGTGGCTTACATCAATCATCAAGGGGGAACCAGGAGTTCCCTAGCGATGTTGGAAGTCTCGAAGATAATTCGCTGGGCAGAGTCTCACTCTTGCCACCTGTCAGTGATTCACATCCCAGGCGTAGAGAACTGGGAGGCGGATTTCCTAAGTCGCCAGACTTTTCATCCGGGAGAGTGGGAACTTCACCCGGAGGTATTTACTCAACTGATTCGTCGTTGGGGCGAACCGGATCTGGATCTCATGGCATCTCGCCAGAACGCGAAGCTTCCTTGTTACGGATCCAGGTCCAGGGACCCGGGAGCGGTGCTGGTAGATGCATTAGCAGCCCCTTGGGTTTTCAACATAGCTTATGTGTTTCCACCATTTCCGTTGCTACCTCGGCTGATTGCCAGGATCAAACAAGAGAGGGCATCGGTAATTCTGATAGCGCCTGCGTGGCCACGCAGGACCTGGTATGCAGACATAGTGGACATGTCGTCCTGTCCACCATGGTTTCTTCCTCTGAGGCAGGCTTTTAGACAAACTTCTTCTCTGTTTGTCGTTTATTCTGGACAGAGGAGAGGTCAAAAGGCTTCGGCTACCTCTCTCTCTTTTTGGCTTCGTAGCATAATACGTTTAGCCTATGAGACTGCTGGACAGCAGCCTCCTGAAAGAATTACAGCTCATTCCACCAGAGCTGTGGCTTCCACCTGGGCCTTTAAGAATGAGGCCTCTGTTGAACAGATTTGCAAGGCTGCAACTTGGTCTTCGCTTCATACTTTTTCCAAATTTTCCAAATTTGACACTTTCGCTTCTTCGGAGGCTGGTTTTGGGAGAAAGGTTCTACAGGCAGTGGTTCCTTCTGTTTAATGTTCCTGCCTTGTCCCTCCCATCATCCGTGTACTTAGCTTTGGTATTGGTATCCCATAAGTAATGGATGACCCGTGGACTGAACACACTTAACAAGAGAAAACATAATTTATGCTTACCTGATAAATTTATTTCTCTTGTAGTGTGTTCAGTCCACGGCCCGCCCTGTCTTTAAGGCAGATTCTAAATTTTAAAATTATAACTCCAGTCACCACTGCACCTTATAGTTTCTCCTTTCTCGTCTTGTTTCGGTCGAATGACTGGATATGAAATGTGAGGGGAGGAGCTATATAGCAGCTCTGCTTGGGTGATCCTCTTGCAACTTCCTGTTGGGAAGGAGAATATATCCCATAAGTAATGGATGACCCGTGGACTGAACACACTACAAGAGAAATAAATTTATCAGGTAAGCATAAATTATGTTTTTTTGGTGTCCTGCACCCTCCTCCTTTTTGTTTTATGGGAAATCAGACTGGAGGCGTGCCTAGCATCGTAGGCAGTCCCCCATTATCGGATCCCGGCCTTGAAGTCACGTGATTGCATCGGCAATCGTGATTTCATTTTTTTAACAATTGTAAAAACACTTGGCCTTGACATGAAGGGGTTAACAGATTAGGATAATACTTTGTATATTTTTGTGTATCTTTTAGAACTTACATGGTTACTTGATATTTTCTATATTGAAAAATAAAACACAGCTTCAGAAAATGGGAGGGACAGGGGTGTTCCATGGGCTGAACAGGGTATTTCACAGGGTATGTCTGAAGCTCTCTCACAAGTCTTGTGAAATGCCGTAAGCATTTTAAACAAGCTGGTCTCACTGATTATTTTTTTTTAAGCTATATGCAGGGGAAGTTTGTTTGAAATTCGCTATACACTTATTTAACTGAAAAAAGTAATATACAGGGAGTGCAGAATTATTAGGCAAGTTGTATTTTTGAGGATTAATTTTATTATTGAACAACAACCATGTTCTCAATGAACCCAAAAAACTCATTAATATCAAAGCTGAATAGTTTTGGAAGTAGTTTTTAGTTTGTTTTTAGTTATAGCTATTTTAGGGGGATAACTGTGTGTGCAGGTGACTATTACTGTGCATAATAATTAGGCAACTTAACAAAAAACAAATATATACCCATTTCAATTATTTATTTTTACCAGTGAAACCAATATAACATCTCAACATTCACAAACATACATTTCTGACATTCAAAAACAAAACAAAAACAAATCAGTGACCCATATAGCCACCTTTCTTTGCAAGGACACTCAAAAGCCTGCCATCCATGGATTCTGTCAGTGTTTTGATCTGTTCACCATCAACATTGCGTGCAGCAGCAACCACAGCCTCCCAGACACTGTTCAGAGAGGTGTACTGTTTTCCCTCCTTGTAAATCTCACATTTGATGATGGACTACAGGTTCTCAATGGGGTTCAGATCAGGTGAACAAGGAGGCCATGTCATTAGATTTTCTTCTTTTATACCCTTTCTTGCCATCCACTCTGTGGAGTACTTGGACGCGTGTGATGGAGCATTGTCCTGCATGAAAATCATGTTTTTCTTGAAGGATGCAGACTTCTTCCTATACCACTGCTTGAAGAAGGTGTCTTCCAGAAACTGGCAGTAGGACTGGGAGTTGAGCTTGACTCCATCCTCAACCCGAAAAGGCCCCACAAGCTCATCTTTGATGATACCAGCCCAAACCAGTACTCCACCTCCACCTTGCTGGCGTCTGAGTCGGACTGGAGCTCTCTGCCCTTTACCAATCCAGCCACGGGCCCATCCATCTGGCCCATCAAGACTCACTCTCATTTCATCAGTCCATAAAACCTTAGAAAAATCAGTCTTGAGATATTTCTTGGCCCAGTCTTGACATTTCAGCTTGTGTGTCTTGTTCAGTGGTGGTCGTCTTTCAGCCTTTCTTACCTTGGCCATGTCTCTGAGTATTGCACACCTTTTACTTTTGGGCAATCCAGTGATGTTGCAGCTCTGAAATATGGCCAAACTGGTGGCAAGTGGCATCTTGGCAGCTGCACGCTTGACTTTTCTCAGTTCATGGGCAGTTATTTTGCGCCTTGGTTTTTCCACACGCTTCTTGCGACCCTGTTGACTATTTTGAATGAAACGCTTGATTGTTCGATGATCACGCTTCAGAAGCTTTGCAATTTTAAGAGTGCTGCATCCCTCTGAAAGATATCTCACTATTTTTTACTTTTCTGAGCCTGTCAAGTCCTTCTTTTGACCCATTTTGCCAAAGGAAAGGAAGTTGCCTAATAATTATGCACACCTGATATAGGGTGTTGATGTCATTAGACCACACCCCTTCTCATTACAGAGATGCACATCACCTAATATGCTTAATTGGTAGTAGGCTTTCGAGCCTATACAGCTTGGAGTAAGACAACATGCATAAAGAGGATGATGTGGTCAAAATACTCATTTGCCTAATAATTATGCACACAGTGTATACTAAACCACTAGGCAGAAGCAAGTGAAATTGTAGTAAAAACATTTTAGTTTAATTTGTAATTGATCCAAATTGAGCCTTTATATCAGCCCCAGGTCTTCTCCAGTTACCTTCTTTATCCCCTATGAAATTCTGCATCTGAGAGAGCTTCATTACTTTCTATGGAAGGCATATCTCATATCTCTGTGACTTCCAGGTTCTGCCCCTTTTTTCTCATAGAAATCAGTGAGTTCAGCCCCTTTGAAGTCTGCACTATAATTTATATCCAAGCTAGAGAATCTTTGCTTATTGGGCTCATAAAAAGTAATGAAGCTCTATGAGAAACTGAAGCTGTTTTTCAGTTTTATTTTAAAAGACGAAAGTGCAATTTTATTTGTAAAAGATATACATACATATTTAAACTATGATCCTAATTTAAGTTGCACAGAAACTGTGTAAGCATAAAAAGAATTTGTAGAATCACAATACTAAATATACACTGTTGTATACAAAATAAAATAAAAAATAGAAAGTGCAAAGTTTAAATGTAATAAAACAATCTAAAGTGTAAAGTAATAGAAAATAGAAAGCACAAAGGGGCGGAGCTTGGCCATGCAGGCAAATGGCTGCATAGTTTCTTAGCTCCGAGACACCCAACGGACTGTAGCTACTTATCGAGCCAGCAGTAACAGGCTAATCAGCTCCACACATTGGATGGACATCTCAGACCCGATGTGACTCCAACAGGCTAAAACTCGCATTATTACGCTCCCACTGGAGCTTTTTTTCTCACTGAGGATAATTGAACCTCTGCCATTTTGGATCCCATGCGTCCCGATCCGAGACGCCGCACATCATAAAATCAACTACCACAGTGGTAGGGATGCTCCTTAATAGGACCGAATCGTATTGTGAGACCTGCACAAAGCACCAATCGATCCCCAAGTCGTCTTGAGCACTACAGCAGGCATACTACACAGCCTGACAGTACACATAGGCCTAGGATGATGGCTTACGACTACCACGCTACACTAACTGCATAATGTGGCTGACAGGTACGCTTACTTGCTACTTTCCATTATAAAGGACATGATCCTATACTAATGAGCTGATGGCTTCAGCAATATCGCAACTATAATGGAATAGCGAACTTTTTCTATTGCAATATAATAACTAACGTGCTGGTTTATTCACAAGTTATCTGAGTGGAGTATTAAAGTGTACTATGATAGTGTGTTCTCTCTAATAAACAACATAGTGAGTTTGCACCAAGTCAAAATACAGACCTCAATCTACCAACAACTAGCAAACTCTAATAAGAGCAAATATTTATTATTGCCTCTTTTTTCTTTTTGCAAAGATCTGTTTATACTACTCTGCCAGGATGGCTTCTAAGAGACACCCAAGGGGGACAAACAACTTAAAACTCAATCTGCCTCAACGATATCTGTCAGCTCCTTTTTTCAACAAGCTGATAATGCCTCTCAAACTACAGCAGACAAACAGATATCAATAGATACGGAACAAGAATTCACATCTGAACTTACAAATATGCGCAAAGATATCACAGAGCTGGGAAACAGAATTGAGGAAAAAGAAGACACACAAGAAATCTTCAACGACATGGTGGGAACAGTCTCTACACAAGCTAATATACAAGAAACGAAACTTGATTCGCTTCAAGAGAAGATAGAAGACCTAGAAAATAGGTGCAGGAGGAGTAACCTCCGCATCAGAGGTATCCCTGAGCATGTCAAAAATCCAGAACTTATGCCCTATCTCCAAGGGTTGTTCCTGCATGTCAGAGACCCCACAAGCACCTCCAATTGAAATAGAGAGAGCACACAAGGCACTGAGATCCCCTCCTCCCCCAATGCTCCCCCTAGGGATGTTATCATGAAATTACTCAGATTCTCAGAGAAGAAATATGGCAAAAAGCAAGGATATCACACACAATCTCCAATCTAGATCTATCCAAACCTTTGTCCTAGCACCATCCAGAAGAGAAGCACGCTTTAACACGACTGTACTTCAGGAAAAACATATAAAGTACCGATGAGGGTTCCTCTTCAGTTTGATTATCCCCTATGAAGGAAATACTCTTGTCTACAAAAGCCCACAAGACCTTGACAAACTTTCAAAAAGACTGGGTATCCCATTGAAACTTCCAGGCCCACCTACGACCTCAACTGATTCCTTGTCCCTTAATTTCAGAAACAATAGCACTCCCTTCAGAAGATCACCCTGGCAAATGGTCCAATCTAAGAAGAGAAAAGAAGGCCCTAACCTTCCCACTTCTCCAAGTGGGGAAAACACTTGATGCGGATGACACCACTCTACTTCATATCAGAGAGACTGAACTAGTTGTATGTATCTTTACACAAAACATACAATGTTTAACCCTTAAAATAATATATATCACTAGTTTAACACAAAAATGGGAACAAAACAAACCTGTTACATTTAAAACATCTCCACATAAGACATACATCACCTCACATTTCATATATAACAATCCTCAGTCTTATCTGAGACCCCAAGGCAGAACATAGTGCGATCAACGATCTTATCACAGAAACTGCAGCATGCCCGCAGAAAGAATGGCAGGTCCATTGTGCAGAGAAATTTCCTCAACCCGATTTTTTTATTTTCTGATTGGCCATTCTCATGAGCGCAGTGATTTCAAATTGACAACCGGCACATACTGAAAGTTGCTTCTGCCCACTATCTCCCTTGCAGTGTGCTTTTATCTCCCCAGCATGTCAGTGAAGTTTAGCAGGAGGGGGGTTTGGGGGCTAGTCTTTAACACTGATTTCAGCAAGCGCATTGAGAGTTCTGTTTTGTTTCAAATTTATTTTCTGTGACCTCTGTGTTCCTCAGACAGGCAGCCGTTATTTTGTTCAACAGTTAACCTTTCCTACATAAGACTTTTGATGCTGTAATGCTCAGGAGTTTGATATAGAGCACCAACTGCAAAGCAAATATTTAGCTAAGTGTGTTCTAATAATTTGTATTAAAAAAGAAAAAATAGTGACTGTGTTGCTCTGTATTTTCAGAGGAGTTTTGGTTTTAGTCACAGCTTTACTGAAACTATTTTCATTCAAAGGCAGAGACAAGTTGTAAATCAGTCCCTTCTAGTCATGTATTAATTTATGTTAACCCCTGAATGGAAAGCAGGATATGTCCCAGTAAAATATATATAATTTTCAATAGAGGGGTTTTCAATGCAGGGGTAAAAAGAAAACAATGTAGCACAAAAATAAATAAATAAATATATACTATTATACTATCATTTAATGGATATATAGACACATGATTTACTTTTTGCAAATGTGTTTTGGTACCTCACATATGCTTGATATGCTTAATATGACTAGTGCCTTGACTTATTGTGATTGTCTAACTAGATAATGTTGTAGCACTTTGCATTGTATTGTATATATTTCTTAATAGATAACGTATACACATATCTATGCTTTGCCTCTTTAATTAAAGGGACACTGAACCCAAATTTTTTCTTTCATGATTCAGATAGAGCATGCAAATTTAAGAAACTTTCTAATTTACTCCTATTATCAATTTTTCTTTGTTCTCTTGCTTTCTTTATTTGAAAAAGAAGGCATCTAAGCTATTTTTTTGGTTAAGGACCATGGAAAGCACTTGTTTATTGGTGGGTGAATTTATCCACCAATCAGCAAGAACAACACAGTGTGTTCACCAAAAATGGGCCGGCATCTAAACTTACATTCTTGCATTTCAAATAAAGATACCAAGAGAATAAAGAAAATTTGATAATAGGAGTAAATTAGAAAGTTGCTTAAAATTGCATGCTCTATCTGAATCACAAAAGAAAAAATGTGGGTTCAGTGTCCCTTTAATGGTATGACTTCCATTTAGGAGTTCATAGTGGCTGTGTTATGTAACTAGTCCTTGGAGGTTTCTATGATATGATATGATATATGATTTAATTGTGATATATTTATGATTATTTATTCATCTATCTTTTCTAAGTGCTATTTACCCTTATATGACACTTGTCTATCTTTATATAGGCTGTATAAGATATATGTTTTTCATTTTATTCAGGTTTATGACAGGGAATATAGTTTTGAGGTTTATTACCTTATTGATTGAACATTGTGACTTTATTTATTGGTTTTAATTATATCCAATGAGAGCTGCTCTAGGCTTTTAAATAGCCAGCACAATTGTACTTACTTAAGCTACGACTACGGTTTTGACCGAAACATGTTAGCTGAGTATTTGTTCACCTTGTTTGTGCTGGACGCCCTTGCACTCGTTTTTATCCCTAGTGGAATTTAAATAAAAGACTGTTTATTTTTAACTCAGCCTGGATATCTTTTTTTTCTTTTTTTGGCTATTTATTTACCAGCATTTTCCAGGCTTGAGCAGGAGCCAGTCTCTTTTTCACTCCCCCTTTTTTGCCTTTTGAGGTGTATTTTTCCCCCAGTGTTACTTACTTGGAGCCTCCTGGCAGGCATAAGGATCGTATTGGCTGAAGAGCTTTGAGTGCACCACGTGACCGGAACCGGTCGGATTCCAGAGTCAGGATCTACGCAGAACGCCGAGAGTTAGCTGCAGAGAAGCGAATACGGGCACTGTTTCTATTTTGGCCGGAACACAGCCTCAAGCTTTGTTTAGAGCGGTGAGTTATTACAGCTCTAAGCTGTTTTTTGTGTTACTGAACACTGGCCGTATACTACCGCATATCACCTGAACTATGAGAGATATATATCGCTGCTTGTTTTAGTCTGACTTTTTCGGCTATCTGATGGGGAAACACTTATGAAGGGTTTTTCAGGACTGTCTTGTTTACTCTTACCTATAAGGATATCTTGAGTATCAAGTGGGTTGAGTGAAATCGAAAACTTTATGGAGGCTTATTATTGTTAAAGTGCAATTGTACCATTTCTTTTTGTATATTTTATTTATATATATATATATATATATATATATATATATATATATATATATATATATATATATATATATATATATATATATATATATATATATATATATACATATATATATATATAAAATGTGTGCCACAAAGTATCCCGCTTACATTACGCCAAACAGCACAGACACAAGCCTCAAACCTTCTGGCACAAAGTCATTTGGAGTGATGAGACCAAAATTGAGTTTTTGGGCCACAACCATAAACACTACATTTGGAGAGGAGTCAACAAGGCCTGTGATGAAAGGTACACCATTCCTACTGTGAAACACGGAGGTGGATCGCTGATGTTTTGGGAATGTGTGAGCTACAAAGGCACAGGAAATTTGGTCAGAATTGATGGCAAGATGAATGCAGTACTGGAGGAAAATTTGCATTCATCAGCCTGGAAGCTGCGCATGGGACGTACTTGGACATCCCAACATGACAATGATCCTAAACACAAGGCCAAGTCGACCTGTCATTGGCTACAGCAGAATAAAGTAAAGGTTCTGGACTCTGGAGTGGCCATCTCAGTCTCCTGACCTCAATATCATTTAGCCATTCTGGGGAGATCTCAAACGTGCAGTTGATGCAAGACAGCCCAAGTATTTACAGGAACTAGAGGCTTTTTGCCAGGAACAATGGGCAGCTTTACCATCTGAGAAGATAAAGAGCCTCATCCACAAATACCGCAAGACTTCAAGCTGTCATTGATGTTAAAGGGGGCAATACACGGTATTAAGAACTGGGGTATGTAAACTTTGGATCAGGGTCATTTGATTTAAAAAGAGTAAACACAGTTGATTGATAATAAATTGCTTCAGCCAAACGCTAATGTGTATATACAGGTGAAACTCGAAGAATTAGAATAGAAGAATTTGAATATCGTGCAAAAGTTCATTTATTTCACTAATGCAACTTAAAAGGTGAAACTAATATATGAGATAGACTCATTACATGCAAAGCAAGATAGTTCAAGCTGTGATTTGTCATAATTGTGATGATTATGGCTTACAGCTCATGAAAACCCCAAATCCACAATCTCAGAAAATTAGAATATTACATGCAATCAATAAAACAAGGATTGTACATAGAACAATATCGGACCTCTGAAAAGTATGCATACTGTATGTACTAAGTACTTGGTTTGGGCCCCTTTTGCAGTAATTACTGCCTCAGTGCGGTGTGGCATGGAAGCTATCAGCCTGTGGCACTGCTGAGGTGCTATGGAATACCAGGATGCTTCAATAGCGGCCTTCAGCTCTTCTGCATTGTTCGGTCTCATGTCTCTCATCTTTCTCTTGGCAATGCCCCATAGATTCTCTATGGGGTTCATGTCAGGCGAGTTTGCTGGCCAATCAAGCACAGTAATCCCACAGTCATTGAACTAGGTTTTGGTGCTTTTGGCAGTGTGGGCAGGTGCCAAGTCCTGCTGGAAATTGAAGTCAGCATCCCCATAGAGCTCATCTGCGGAAGGAAGCATGAAGTGCTCCAAAATCTCCTGGTAGACGGCTGCATTGACCCTGCACTTAATGAAGTACAGTGGACCAACACCAGCAGATGATATGGCTCCCCAAATCAACACAGTCTGTGGAAACTTCACACTGGACTTCAAGCATCTTGCAGTGTGTGCCTCTCCATTCTTCCTCCATACTCTGGGTCCTTGGTTTCCAAATGAGATGCAAAATTTGCTCTCATCAGAAAAGAGGACTTTGGACCACTGAGCAACAGACCAGGTCTGATTTTCTTTAGCCTAGGTAAGACGCTTCTGATGTTCTTTGTTGTTCAGGAGTGGCTTGACAAGAGGAATACGACATTTGAAGCCCATGGCCAGGATCCGTCTGTGTGTGGTGGCTCTTGATGCACTGACTCCAGCCTCAGTCCACTCCATGTGAAAGTCCCCAACACTTTTGAATGGCCTTTTCCTGACAATCCTCTCCAGGCTGCGGTCATCCTTGCTTTTTGTGCACCTTTTTCTTCCACACTTTTCCCTTCCACATAACTTTCTATTAATGTGCTTTGATACAGCACTTTGAGAACATCCAACTTTTTTTGCAATTACCTTTTTGAGGATTTCCCTCCTTATGGAGGGTGTCAATGATGGTTTTCTGCACAACTGTTAGGTCAGCAGTCTTTCCCATGATTGTGATTCCTACTGAACCAGACTGAGAGACCATTTAAAGGCTCAGGAACCCTTTGCAGGTGTTATGGCTTAATGAGCTGATAAGAGTGGGACACTTTGAGCCTAGAATATTGCACCTTTTCACAATATTCTAATTTTCTGAGATAGTGGATTTGGGGTTTTCATGAGCTGTAAGTCATAATCATCACAATCATGACAAATCACGGGTTGAACTATCTTGCTTTGCATGTAATGAGTCTATCTCATATATTAGTTTCACCTTTTAAATTGCATTAGTGAAATAAATGAACTTTTGCACGATATTCTAACTTTTCGAGTTTCACCTGTATGTGTGTGTGTGTGTGTGTGTGTATGTATATGTATGTGTGTGTGTATATATATATATATATATATATATATATATATAGGCTTACCATAATTTTTAGAGGTGAAACTGGGACCACCTGGTGCGGTGTGAATGGGGGTGTGGTCAAGGGTGTGTGGCGACTACCGGTCTTTTTAAAGTAGTAGCTTTTATGTGTGTAATGTTTCGTGGATACTCTACCCTTCCTCAGTCAAACAACAAGTGAATCACACAATTTAAATAAACCATAACACCACCCCTACTGAAAAAGGCACCATTACGTTGTCATGGCAACCCATACACAACATGAGCAAATAAATAATTCATCCAAATCTCAGATTCTAAATAATGTCAAACATCAAGCATAATTATCAATTTCATAAAATAGTGAAAAGTGTATACATCACACAATTTCATATCTGCAGTGTAATATGTGTTTTATGTCTCTAATTAAAGGACCAGTAAACACAGTAGATTTGCATAATCAACAAATGCAAGATAACAAGACAATACAATAGCAATTACTCTGAATTTCAAATGAGTAGTAGATTCTTTTCTAACACATTTCAAAGATATGTATATTTCCACTCCCCCTGTACCATGTGATAGCAATCAGCCAATCACAAATGCATATACGTATAGTCTGAGTTCTTGCACATGCTCAGTAGGAGCTGGTGACTCAAAAAAGCTGTAAATATAAAAGGACTGTGAACATTTTTTTTTAATGGAAGTAAATTGGAAAGTTGTTTAAAATTACATGCTGTATCTGAATCATGAAAATTTAATAAAACCTGAGTGCCCCTTTAAGGAACAGAGCCAAATACTGATAAGGCATGAATACAACCTTGAATGAAATAAGTAAAAAAGAAACACATATCTGCTAAAGCTGTTTAAGAGACTACGCTATACTATAATGCAGGAAGATTACAGCCAAAATGTTATCCTGCATGAAGTAAAGCAAGATCCTGCCTGTCTGTACTTCCTGGTCATGCCCATATGATTCCTCTAAAGGGTTATCAACGGTGATGTCACCAGGGGTCGGGGAGTGTTAAATTTCTACAAAAATAAACCAAGTAGTACTACAAAATTAAAAAACCCTATGCTGCTCACTCAGCCTGTATTACTAAATGTAAACTTTGAAGGACACGAACGTTAAGCTAAGCAGGGCTGTATGTAACTAAGCACCAGCATCCAACTATGCTGGAGAGTCACAGTCCAGTCATTTTGAATAATGTGTCCGGGTTTCAGGCGGTCTGAGACCCGGAGGTGGCAACCCTACTGGGACAGAATGAACAATTGGGTGGGACACTGGGACAGCGCCTCCAAACAGGGACAATCCCAGTAAAAGTGGGACTTCTGGTAAGCCTATATATATATATATATATATATATATATATATATATATATATATATATATATATATATATATATATATATATATATATATATATATATATATATACACACATACATATACATACACATAGGTTGGAGGAAACGGCACACACTTAGTTCACAGCCACCTGGTGCTCAGCCAAAGAAATATACATACAGTAGTGCAGAACCGGATCCAACGGACGGACTCCGTTGCCTGATGAGATCCAAGAACAGCCGGCACACAGGAATTTTGTTATAATCCGATTTATTCAATAAACAGAAAAAAACAAACGTTTCGGCTCTACCGTGAGCCTTTCTCAATGGTATTCAGACTGGATACTCTAACACACAAAACCCACACCTTAAATACCCACCCATTCCCAAGTGAAAGCCAATCAGTATGTACGACTGAGCCGCTCCTTCCCGCACATCATAATCCACCTGATGTCATCACGCAACAGCGCTCTGCATAGGAATATCTGAGCCCCAGGTAACCAAGGGAACGCCGGGTAAACAAATACCTCCGGTCACCAAGGCAATGCGTAAGTGAGCGTGTGCAGCCATACAACCGATCGGCTTAAGTGAAACAAGCAGAAATACATGGGCCATGAGTGTAAGCCCAAAACAACCACAATAGTGATAAATATTTACAAAAAAACATGGTATCTAAATATTGTATTCTACCTACTCCTCTAGTGCATGATGCTTAATACAATTGTATCTCCTAAGTTTGGATTGGTTCGGTTATGCTACAACCCACATGCCTTGATACTGAGTTGGGTATAGAGGGCTGTGCTATATATGTATATCCTGGGGTCTATGTAGCGCTATAAATAACCATCCTTGTTTGTTTGTTTATATATGTTTATATATACATTTAGCCTGTATACAATATTTAGATACCATGTCTTTTTGTAAATATTTATCACTATTGTGGTTGTTTTGGGCTTACACTCATGGCCCATGTATTTCTGCTTGTTTCACTTACGCCGATCGGTTGTATGGCTGCACACGCTCACTTACGCATTGCCTTGGTGACCGGAGGTATTTGTTTACCCGGCGTTCCCTTGGTTACCTGGGGCTCAGATATTCCTATGCAGAGCGCTGTTGCGTGATGACATCATGCCGCGCCTGGATGGAATCAGCTGTAGCATGATGCTCAGGTGGATTATGATGTGCGGGAAGGAGCGGCTCAGTCGTACATACTGATTGGCTTTCACTTGGGAATGGGTGGGTATTTAAGGTGTGGGTTTTGTGTGTTAGAGTATCCGGTCTGAATACCATTGAGAAAGGCTCACGGTAGAGCCGAAACGTTTGTTTTTTTCTGTTCATTGAATAAATCGGATTATAACAAAATTCCTGTGTGCCGGCTGTTCTTGGATCTCATCAGGCAACGGAGTCCGTCCGTTGGATCCGGTTCTGCACTACTGTATGTATATTTCTTTGGCTGAGCACCAGGTGGCTGTGAACTAAGTGTGTGCCGTTTCCTCCAACCTATGTGTATGTATGTATATATGTGTATATATATATATATATATATATATATATATATATATATATATATATATATATATATATATAGTTGTAGAGAAAATAACTTATTGTGTAAACCATTTACAAATCTAGACAAGTCAGAAGATTTGCTTTTCACACAGAAACTCTCTGATTACACTGTTTCCAATGCAGCAAAGGATTCTGGGTGAGATATGCAAATGAGTTTCACGACTCACTTTTTTACTTCTAGTCTGCTTGTTAAGGCAGACTTCCCTTTGCGCCATAGCAAAGAGAAAAAAGAGAGATTTATGGAGCATAGGAATGATATTAAAAATGGCAACATTGATAGCCCCATAGGTAGACATTTCCTTGAGAAAGATGCATCAAGCATGGATGATGTATCAGTGATTATTATTGAACATGTTAAGAATAGAAGGAAAGGAGGTAATATTGATAGTGTTACTCCAGAAGGAGGAAAAGTGGATATATGTTTTACACACACTAACACCTGGAGGTTTAAATATAAAAATTGAAAATGCAAGTTTTCTCTAAACATTTTTCCAAAGTATTACAGGAATCTTCTATCTCTTAATAAGCAGTTTTATAACAAATCCTCTTTATGCGGATGAACTGTCCCTTTGCTATTCCATGAAACACACTCCTAGGGTGACAAGTTTTTGCGTGGACAAGGGTATTCCCAGAAATTTGTTTTCTGTAGACTTTGGTTTGTACCTTTGCTCCACCTGTACCCATAAGAGTAATGTCCAAATAGTTAATGCTGGTAGGATTAAATTCTGACGTAAAGGAAATACCTAAATTGTTTGAATTCAGATAGTTAATAATTAGGGGGAGACTATAAATATGGCCACAGAGTCTGTGAAAGGTTTAAATAGAATTGACTTAATACCTCCAAAGAGCCATCAAGTAGAAACAAAAGCTCCAAAATCAGATAATAAGGATAGCCTGCTCTTTGTCACTGAACATACTGAGCAGTACAACCAGATTTTCAACATCCTAAAAAAACATCTCCCCAGGTTAAAAGCAGATGATGGCTTATCGAATTTCTCCTCCAATACATGCAGGTTTGCCTATAGGCGGAATAGAGCAATAGGAAATCTGGTGGCTACCACTAAACTTCCATCCACTGCCCCTATTAAGTCATCATGGCTAACAACAAAAGGCGTGTTTTTTGGGACTGTGTGGCATGTGAAAAGGTAGAACTAGGAGAAACATTCAGGTCAACAGTCACTGGCTTCACTTATACAAAAAACATATGTCTCAATTGCAGGTCCACCTATACGGTGTACCTGATTACCGGTATAAAATGTGAGAAACAATATACAGGTATGACAACCCGTGAAGCAAGGTCAAGAATCAGGAAGCACCTATCAAATATCAGGAAAGGGAGCGCAAGTACTCCTCTAGTACAGCATTTTGTCCAATTGCTTAACAAAAGCACTGCAACATTCAGATAGATCCTGTATAGAAAGGGCCCTAGCACCACCCAGAGGAGGGGACCGGGAAAGGCTACTAGCCAAGCGAGAGATATATTGGATTTTCACTCTGAAAACAAGACACCCCTTTGGTCTAAACTTCAGCTATGATCTGATTAATTTCTGGCAATAAACTAGATGAGACCCATATGTACACGGGCAGGGGAAAATTAAACAGCGCATAGTAAGAGGCACCACATATCCAGTTTTCATTGTTCAAAGGGCAGTGTTAATATTGACAACATTGATAGGTAATATTAATACCAATATAGGTAATACCAATTGTATGTTTAATATAACTAGTGATAAATTACAGGCATGATAAAGTTTCTTGAATTTAATCTATAGCAGTTCATTATTTCTCCCCTCATTGTCTTTTTAATTTACCAAATACAAGACAGGGCAATCAATTTTTAAGAGATAAAATGTAATTTGACAAAGTGATTTTCTAATGACAAAAACCAAAGCCCAGAGTCATTATACACCTAACACCGGTATCTTTACATGGGGTACCTGTAGTGAATTACTCAACATGTATATTACACAGGTAATCTTTTACACTGGGTCTTCAAAGGACGACAAACATGCATACTACAATTTGTATACTAAACACATTGTGGACATATAACTCAAGATAATAAGTACTATATGTTTCTTCTGTTAAGTGTGATCAGTCCACGGGTCATCATTACTTCTGGGATATTAACTGCTCCCCTACAGGAAGTGCAAGAGGATTCACCCAGCAGAGCTGCATATAGCTCCTCCCCTCTACGTCACTCCCAGTCATTCTCTTGCACCCAGCAACTAGATAGGTCGTGTGAGAGGACTATGGTGATTATACTTAGTTTTATATCTTCAATCAAAAGTTTGTTATTTTAAAATAGCACCGGAGTGTGTTATTACCTCTCTGGCAGAGTTTGAGGAAGAATCTACCAGAGTTTTGCTATGATTTTAGCCGGAGTAGTTAAGATCATATTGCTGTTCTCGGCCATCTGAGGAGTGAGGTAAACTTCAGATCAGGGGACAGCGGGCAGATGAATCTGCATAGAGGTATGTAGCAGTTTTTATTTTCTGACAATGGAATTGATGAGAAAATCCTGCCATACCGATATAATGTCATGTATGTATACTTTACACTTCAGTATTCTGGGAGAATGGTACTTCACTAGAATTACACTGTAAGAAAGACATAAAGCTGTTTAATAACTAGAGATTATGTTTAACGTTTTTGCTGGAATGTAAAATCGTTTTCATTTGCTGAGGTACTGAGTGAATAAATGTTTTGGCACCATTTTTCCACTTGGCAGTTGCTTAAATCTGTTTTTTCTGTCAGTTTCTGTTCTCCCTCACTGCTGTGTGTGTGGGGGAGGGGCGCTTTTACTATGCATCAAATATTTCAGTCAGCAACTCATTGTATTCCCTGCATGATCTGGTTCATCTCTACAGAGCTCAGGGGTCTTCAAAACTTATTTTGAGGGAGGTAATTTCTCTCAGCAGAGCTGTGAGAATTATAGTTTGACTGAGATAAAAAACGTTTATTCTGTAATTTGTTTCCTGCTTTCAGAATTTGTTATCTTTGCTAATGGGATTAAACCTTGCTAAAGTTGTGTTGTTTACAAGGATTGAGGCTATAACTGTTTCAATTTATTAATTTTTAACTGTCATAGATCTTCTGTGCTTCTTAAAGGCACAGTACGTTTTAATATTATTCTATTTGAATTGTATTTCCAAGTTGCAAGTTTATTTGCTAGTGTGTTAAACATGTCTGATTCAGAAGATGATACCTGTGTCATTTGTTGCAATGCCAAAGTGGAGCCCAATAGAAATTTATGTACTAACTGTATTGATGCTACTTTAAATAAAAATCAATCTGTACAAATTGAACAAATTTCACCAAACAACGAGGGGAGAGTTATGCCGACTAACTCGCCTCACGTGTCAGTACCTACATCTCCCGCTCAGAGGGAGGTGCGTGATATTGTAGCGCCGAGTACAGCTGGGCGGCCATTACAAATCACATTACAGGATATGGCTACTGTTATGACTGAAGTTTTGGCTAAATTACCAGAACTAAAAGGTAAGCGTGATCACTCTGGGGTGAGAACAGAGTGCGCTGATAATATTAGGGCCATGTCAGACACTGCGTCACAGGTGGCAGAACATGAGGACGGAGAACTTCATTCTGTGGGTGACGGTTCTGATCCAAACAGACTGGATTCAGATATTTCAAATTTTAAATTTAAACTGGAAAACCTCCGTGTATTACTAGGGGAGGTGTTAGCGGCTCTGAATGATTGTAACACAGTTGCAATACCAGAGAAAATGTGTAGGTTGGATAAATATTTTGCGGTACCGACGAGTACTGAGGTTTTTCCTATACCTAAGAGACTTACTGAAATTGTTACTAAGGAGTGGGATAGACCCGGTGTGCCGTTCTCACCCCCTCCGATATTTAGAAAAATGTTTCCAATAGACGCCACCACAAGGGACCTATGGCAAACGGTCCCTAAGGTGGAGGGAGCAGTTTCTACTTTAGCTAAGCGTACCACTATCCCGGTGGAGGATAGCTGTGCTTTTTCAGATCCAATGGATAAAAAGTTAGAGGGTTACCTTAAGAAAATGTTTGTTCAACAAGGTTTTATATTGCAACACCTTGCATGCATTGCGCCGATCACGGCTGCAGCGGCATTCTGGATTGAGTCTCTGGAAGAGAACATTGGTTCAGCTACTCTGGACGACATTACGGACAGGCTTAGAGTCCTTAAACTAGCTAATTCATTCATTTCGGAGGCCGTAGTACATCTTACTAAACTTACGGCGAAGAATTCAGGATTCGCCATTCAGGCACGCAGGGCGCTGTGGCTAAAATCCTGGTCAGCTGATGTTACTTCTAAGTCTAAATTGCTTAATATACCTTTCAAAGGGCAGACCTTATTCGGGCCCGGGTTGAAAGAGATTATCGCTGACATTACAGGAGGTGAAGGCCATGCACTGCCTCAGGACAAAGCCAAAGCCAAGACTAGACAGTCTAGTTTTCGTTCCTTTCGTAATTTCAAAGCAGGAGCAGCATCAACTTCCTCTGCACCAAAACAGGAAGGAGCTGTTGCTCGCTACAGACAAGGCTGGAAACCTAACCAGTCCTGGAACAAGGGCAAGCAGACTAGGAAACCTGCTGCTGCCCCCAAAACAGCATGAATTGAGGGCCCCCGATCCGGGATCGGATCTAGTGGGGGGCAGACTTTCTCTCTTCGCCCAGGCTTGGGCAAGAGATGTTCAGGATCCCTGGGCGCTAGAGATAATATCTCAGGGATACCTTCTGGACTTCAAATACTCTCCTCCAAGAGAGAGATTTCATCTGTCAAGATTGTCAACAATCCAGACAAAGAAAGAGGCTTTTCTACGCTGCGTACAAGAGCTCTTGTTAATGGGAGTAATCCATCCAGTTCCACGATCGGAACAGGGACAGGGGTTTTACTCAAATCTGTTTGTGGTTCCCAAAAAAGAGGGAACTTTCAGACCAATCCTGGACTTAAAGATCCTAAACAAATTCCTAAGAGTTCCATCGTTCAAGATGGAGACTATTCGGACAATTTTACCTATGATCCAAGAGGGTCAGTACATGACCACTGTAGATTTAAAAGATGCTTACCTGCACATACCGATTCACAAAGATCATTACCGGTACCTAAGGTTTGCCTTCCTAGACAGGCATTACCAGTTTGTGGCTCTTCCATTCGGATTGGCTACAGCGCCAAGAATCTTCACAAAGGTTCTGGGTGCTCTTCTGGCGGTACTAAGACCGCGGGGAATCTCGGTAGCTCCATACCTAGACGACATTCTGATACAAGCTTCAAGCTTTCAAACTGCCAAATCTCATACAGAGTTAGTGCTGGCATTTCTAAGGTCACATGGATGGAAGGTGAACGAAAAGAAAAGTTCACTCGTTCCACTCACAAGAGTTCCCTTCCTGGGGACTCTTATAGATTCTGTAGAAATGAAGATTTACCTGACAGAGGACAGGCTATCAAGACTTCAAAGTGCTTGCCGCACTCTTCATTCCATTCAACACCCGTCAGTGGCTCAATGTATGGAGGTAATCGGCTTAATGGTAGCGGCAATGGACATAGTACCCTTTGCACGCTTACACCTCAGACCACTGCAACTGTGCATGCTAGGTCAGTGGAATGGGGATTACTCAGACTTATCCCCTTCTCTGAATCTGGATCAAGAGACCAGAAATTCTCTTCTATGGTGGCTTTCTCGGCCACATCTGTCCAGGGGGATGCCATTCAGCAGACCAGACTGGACAATTGTAACAACAGACGCCAGCCTTCTAGGTTGGGGTGCCGTCTGGAATTCCCTGAAGGCTCAGGGACTATGGAGTCAGGAGGAGAGTCTCCTGCCAATAAACATTCTGGAATTGAGAGCAGTTCTCAATGCCCTCCTGGCTTGGCCCCAGTTGACAACTCGGGGGTTCATCAGGTTTCAGTCGGACAACATCACAACTGTAGCTTACATCAACCATCAGGGAGGGACAAGAAGCTCCCTAGCTATGATGGAAGTATCAAAGATAATTCGCTGGGCAGAGTCTCACTCTTGCCACCTGTCAGCAATCCACATCCCGGGAGTGGAGAACTGGGAGGCGGATTTCTTAAGTCGTCAGACTTTTCATCCGGGGGAGTGGGAACTTCATCCGGAGGTCTTTGCCCAAATACTTCGACGTTGGGGCAAACCAGAGATAGATCTCATGGCGTCTCGACAGAACGCCAAGCTTCCTCGTTACGGGTCCAGATCCAGGGATCCAGGAGCAGTCCTGATAGATGCTCTGACAGCACCTTGGGACTTCAGGATGGCTTACGTGTTTCCACCCTTCCCGTTGCTTCCTCGATTGATAGCCAGAATCAAACAAGAGAGAGCATCAGTGATTCTAATAGCACCTGCGTGGCCACGCAGGACTTGGTATGCAGACCTGGTGGACATGTCATCCTGTCCGCCTTGGTCTCTACCTCTGAAACAGGACCTTCTGATACAGGGTCCCTTCAAACATCAAAATCTAACTTCTCTGAAGCTGACTGCTTGGAAATTGAACGCTTAATTTTATCAAGACGTGGGTTTTCTGAGTCAGTTATTAGTACCTTAATACAGACTAGGAAACCTGTTACCAGAAAGATTTACCATAAGATATGGCGTAAATACCTACATTGGTGTGAATCCAAAGGTTACTCTTGGAGTAAGGTTAGGATTCCTAGGATATTGTCTTTTCTACAAGAAGGTTTAGAAAAGGGTTTTTCTGCTAGTTCATTAAAGGGACAGATCTCAGCTCTGTCCATTCTGTTACACAAACGTCTGTCAGAAGTTCCTGACGTCCAGGCTTTTTGTCAGGCTTTGGCCAGGATTAAGCCTGTGTTTAAAACTGTTGCTCCACCATGGAGTTTAAACCTTGTTCTTAATGTTTTACAGGGCGTTCCGTTTGAACCCCTTCATTCCATTGATATAAAGTTGTTATCTTGGAAAGTTCTATTTTTAATGGCTATTTCCTCGGCTCGAAGAGTCTCTGAATTATCAGCCTTACATTGTGATTCTCCTTATTTGATTTTTCATTCGGATAAGGTAGTCCTGCGTACTAAACCTGGGTTCTTACCTAAGGTAGTTACTAACAGGAATATCAATCAAGAGATTGTTGTTCCTTCTTTATGCCCAAATCCTTCTTCAAAGAAGGAACGTCTACTGCACAACCTGGATGTAGTCCGGGCTCTAAAATTTTACTTGCAGGCAACTAAGGAATTCCGACAAACGTCTTCTCTGTTTGTCATTTACTCTGGGCAGAGGAGAGGTCAAAAAGCTTCCGCTACCTCTCTTTCTTTTTGGCTTCGTAGCATAATTCGTTTAGCTTATGAGACTGCTGGACAGCAGCCCCCTGAAAGAATTACAGCTCATTCTACTAGAGCTGTGGCTTCCACTTGGGCCTTCAAGAATGAGGCCTCTGTTGAACAGATTTGCAAGGCTGCAACTTGGTCTTCGCTTCATACTTTTTCCAAATTTTACAAATTTGACACCTTTGCTTCATCGGAGGCTATTTTTGGGAGAAAGGTTCTTCAGGCAGTGGTTCCTTCTGTATAAAGAGTCTGCCTATCCCTCCCGTCATCCGTGTACTTTTGCTTTGGTATTGGTATCCCAGAAGTAATGATGACCCGTGGACTGATCACACTTAACAGAAGAAAACATAATTTATGCTTACCTGATAAATTCCTTTCTTCTGTAGTGTGATCAGTCCACGGCCCGCCCTGTTTTTAAGGCAGGTAAATATTTTTTAATTTATACTCCAGTCACCACTTCACCCTTGGCTTTTCCTTTCTCGTTGGTCCTTGGTCGAATGACTGGGAGTGACGTAGAGGGGAGGAGCTATATGCAGCTCTGCTGGGTGAATCCTCTTGCACTTCCTGTAGGGGAGCAGTTAATATCCCAGAAGTAATGATGACCCGTGGACTGATCACACTACAGAAGAAAGGAATTTATCAGGTAAGCATAAATTATGTTATTTCAGCAGAAGATAGATAGCCAGGTTGTTTTGCAAAATAATGGTATTATCTAGAATGTGGGCCTATGTTATATACAAAATAACTCCATATAACATAATAGCCTATTTACATAAAATGGGCTATATCTCTAAATTAAAGGGACATTAAACCCACATTTTTTCTTTCACGATTCAGATAAAAAATACCATTTTAAACAACTTTCTAAATTACTTCTATTATCTAATTTGCTTCATTCTCTTGATATTCTTTCCTGAAAAGCATATCTAGATAGGCTCATTGGCTTCTGGTTGGTGGCTGCTCATATTTGCCTCATGTGATTGGCTCACCCATGTGCATTGCTATTTCTTTAACAAAGGATATCTAAAGAATGAAGCACATTAGATAATAGAAGTAAATTGGAATGTTGTTTAAAATTGTATTCTCAGTCTGAATCATGAAATAAATTCTTTGGGTTTAATGTCCCTTTAAATATATTTAATACTACCACCTAGAAGTATATACTGTATGGTTTGCCCATTTCTATATGTGTATTTGTATATATAAAGGTTAACT
Organism: Bombina bombina; assembly: GCF_027579735.1. NCBI lineage: Eukaryota > Metazoa > Chordata > Amphibia > Anura > Bombinatoridae > Bombina > Bombina bombina. The sequence continues at coordinate 194,636,614 of NC_069506.1, read as the reverse complement.
TGTATGTCGTTCTACCCATAGTACACATATACCACGGTTGTTGTGAACATGTCTTTAACTTTAAAATATTTAAAATATATGTGGTTTGTCCTAATCCAAAAGTTTTGTTGTGAAAGATTAACCTGAATGTATATCTAGCATTTGAGAGCAAGTGTCACATTTACCAATTGTGCATATATAGGCTTATAATGGGTTAAAACTGTGTGACAGACAACAATTAACCAATAGGAGTCAGGGTTTTCTTATAAGAAGGGGGGAGTTACCCCTCAGTTTTATCAGCTTTGACAACGGCAGCAAGCCGAAACGTGTCAGCTGTGTGCCGACTCCTTTTTGTAATGTGCATCCTATGTGCAATGAACTTTTAACCAAGTTTTGAATAAAATTTGTTTTTTGTTTTATTAATACTGGTGCTCCTCTTCATCTTTTTTCTATTTGCTGACCAACAACGAGCGTGAGGCACAGGTCAGAGGCTATATCCCTTCACTTACTCTCTGAGCTGACTGAAGCTACAGTACTGCTGCCCAATAGGACACGAGGAACAAGCCATTCCAGTAATACGCCTACTGAATAGTACACACGGAAGTCTTACACACCCTAGTCTGAAGAGGGAGGTACGGAGGAACGCGCACGACACTCCAAGGGAGTTTGGGTGCAGCCGGAACAACCCGGACCCACAGCACAACTAATCTCAACTCCCAAAGTCATACAGAAAGGAGTAAGCAAGAGGCGGGATCAGTGTTCCCTCTAAGGCCAGTTTTGTGTGTGGCCCAGCAATGAAACAGTTAATTAGGTAACCACACCCTGCAATTAGCAAACACTGCACAATGCAGATGGGAAGGTATGGTTCTCTTGTTAACTGTTTCACTGCTGGGCTGCACACAAAACTGTCCTTAGAGGGAACACTGGGCGGGATACGTGTTTCTTTGGCTTGTCACACATCCAATGTTTTAGTGATATACAGAATCCAGCATTAAAAACTCTGTATTGCTGTACAAATCAGTAACAATATTATTTACAGCGGTGTCTGGTTGGAGCTATTCAAAGCAGTTTAATATTGAAATAATGAATATTACACTGTCATCATTTGGTTGTAACGTATGAAGGAGAACTGTTTGTGTGTTTTTTAGTGTTTTCTTCAGCACATCTTTTTTTCCCTGCTCCTTTTATGGCTCTTATTCTATTTTGCATACCTCACTTGCTTGGCTATACATTAGACTGAGGTATGTGTAAGGTGGGAGCGATTTTATAGAGCTCTTGGGGTTTGGGAATATTCACCTTCTCCTAGTGGTACAGAAGAGTAATTCTCAAGAGTAAAGGATCGTGGACTCTTACCACCATGAAATAAATGAATTTATCAGGTAAGCATAAATTTATATTTTTTTAAAAATCTTTTTTTTTTAAACAGTATAGGTGATGTTACTGTCTAAGCTATATATTCCTGCTTTTAAAATAAAGATAGCAACAAAGAAAAATTGATATTAGGAGCACATTAGAAAGTTGTTCAAAATTGCTGCTCTATCTGAATTATTAAAGAAAAAAAATTGGGTTTAGTATCCTTTTAAGCCTCCTGCTATTAGCGCTGCGGAATCTGTTGGCGCTCTACAAATAACCGATAATAATAATAATAATAATTGGGAGTTACATGTTATTTGCGTAATTCAGTCTATCTGTGACTAAGCTCCTTCTATAGCGGGATCTGAAATTATCGTTACACTGACTTTTATGTCCAAGGCGTTTTCTATATTGCTAAGGAGTAAGCCACTAGGTTAAAAAGCGGAGACTATTGCTCCTAACACGTGTGTTTCACATAACGCTTCCTCAGAGGAGCAAATGTTAAACTTGTGGCTTACTCCTTAGCAATATAGAATATGCCTTAGGCATAAAAGTCACTGTAACGATAATTTCAGCTGCCGCTATAGAAGGAGCTTAGTCACAGACGGAATTAAGCAAATTATAACAGGTAACTCCCAATAGCAGGAGGCTTAACATAATCGGTGAAACGAAAATCGCAGCATTTGCTGTAGAAGGAATCCAATCACAGCCAGATTTATTTTATTATTACAATATGTGACTTGGAATAATGTGAGATATAACAAATAGCACTGAGCATTCTTTCAATGGCTATACTATTATTGAAAAACTAAGGAGTTTAAGTATTTTTAATCAAGTATGTGTGTGTTGTGCCAGCTTGTTCAATAATTTTAATAAACTAGTATGAATGAGAAGTATGTTAATTTTCTATAACTCTTAACTGCACTTAATGATATTAAAATAGGAGGCACAGCAATCTTCCTTGGCACATCTATATATGTGCTTTTTGTTAAAAATATTGTACAAAAATACTGGTAAACCTCCTAGGCAAAGAGCCCATACAAATAACAGTGCTACTATAGGACTGTTTCTCTTACTTGGTGTATCCAGTCCACGGATTCATCCTTACTTGTGGGATATTCTCATTCCCTACAGGAAGTGGCAAAGAGAGCACACAGCAGAGCTGTCCATATAGCTCCCCCTCAGGCTCCGCCCTCCAGTCATTCTCTTTGCCGCTCTAACAAGTAGCATCTCCACGGGAGGGTAAAGTGAATGTGATGTTAGATTTGTAGTTTTTATTTCTTCAATCAATAGTGCCGGTTTTTACTATTTACTCTGTGGCAGAAAGTGATGAAGATTTCTGCTGAGAGGAAAACGATTTTAGCATGTTGTAACTAAAATCCATTGCTGTTCCCACACAGGACTGTTGAGTACCGGAGAACTTCAGTTGGGGAGAACAGTTTGCAGGCTTAACTGCTATAAGGTATGCTCAGTCACTTTTTTTCTAGTCAAGACCTGGTAATGCTAGAAGACTGATAGGAATCCCCATGTGGGGAAGGTAAGCCATATTCTGAGACTTAGTATAGAAGGATGGCTTGGTTAAAAGGGCTTAAAACGCTGGTGGACACTGTTATGGGGCAATCAATTATTTTATTACATAATCTGATATTGGTACAAGTGTTTATTACATTCGGAAACACTTTTTTGGAGGTTTTATTCCGCCTGGCATATTTGTAGACACCTATTTAGGCTTGGGAAGGCCCCACAACTCCGGAGTGATGAGGGAGGGGGCCTAATTTTCGCGCCTCAGTTGCGCAGTTCATTTGCAAGACAGCTTCATGCAGCTTCACGTGTAGAGCCCAGAGATTGCTGGAGGACTACAGAGAGGCTTATTTTCGTTTAAAACTAATCCCCAAGGAAGGTAGGGCCACAGCAGAGACTGTGGCATGGTGCTGTAGTTTGTTAAACCGGTGGCTTGCTTTAATTGGCTCCGGTTTTGGGCAATAAGGGGTTAATTCTCTTGAAAATTACTGTGCAATCATTACAGAGCATTAGGATCATATGGTGAAAATTTCATAAAGATTGTTTTTTTGAGCTGCAGTAAAAAAGTGTGCGCTTTTTATTATTTAAAGGCACAGTACCGTTTTTTCAGAAATTGTATTTTACTGTATTTGAGTGCTGTCTAAGTCTGTTTAACATGTCTGAGCCTACTGATAGACCCTGTTCTATGTGTTTAATAGCCATGGAGGTACCCCCTTTATATTTGTGTTTAAAGTGTGCTAAGGTATCTAAACATTTTAAAGACCATGCAGTGACACTTAAAAATGTAGCCCAAGATGATTCTTTGACGGAAGGTAACGAGGATAGTCCTCCTTCCTCTCCCCATGTGTCGACACCAGTTACGCCCGCGCAAGCGCTGCCTAGTACCTCTAGCGCATTGGGCCCTATTACATTGCAACAATTGGCAGCAGTCATGGATAATTCCCTTGCGGCATTTCTATCCAAACTGCCTAAAAAGCATGATAGCTCAGTTTTAAGAACAGAGGATGAGCAATCAGAAGCTTTGGCTGATTTATATGTTGTACCCTCACAACACTCTGAAGTAGCAGTGAGGGAGGGGCTGTCCGAGGGAGAAATTTCTGACACAGGGAAAGTTTCTCAGCGGGCAGAATCAGATTCCTTAGCGTTTAAATTTAAGCTGGAACACCTCCGCGTACTGCTTAAGGAGGTTTTAGCTACGCTGGATGATTGTGACCCCATGGTGGTCCCAGAAAAATTGTGTAAAATGGACAGATTTTTAGAAGTCCCTGTATACAATGATGCGTTTCCGATCCCTAAGAGGGTGGCGGATATTGTGACTAGGGAGTGGGAGAGACCAGGTGTACCTTTTGTTCCCCCCCCCCCCTATCTTTAAGAAAATGTTCCCCATAAATGACCCCAGGCGGGACGCGTGGCAGACGGTCCCTAAGGTAGAGGGAGCTGTTTCAACACTAGCCAAGCGCACAACCATTCCAATAGAAGACAGTTGTGCTTTCAAAGATCCTATGGATAAAAAATTGGAAGGTTTACTGAAGACAATGTTTGTTCAGCAAGGTTTCCTTCTTCAACCAATTGCCTGCATTATTCCTGTAACTACTGCAGCGGCCTTTTGGTTTGAGGCGCTGGAGGAGTCGCTCCAGAGGGAGACTTCATATGACGAAGTCATGGATAGAATTCATGCTCTAAAACTGGCTAATTCTTTTATCACAGATGCCGCTTTCCAATTAGCAAAGTTAGCGGTGAAAAATTCTGTTTGTGCCATTATGGCGCGAAGAGCGCTTTGGCTCAAATCATGGTCGGCTGACGTGTCGTCCAAAACAAAGTTACTAAACATTCCTTTCAAGGGAAAGACCCTTTTCTCCAACATAGGTGTGTCCGGTCCACGGCGTCATCCTTACTTGTGGGATATTCTCTTCCCCAACAGGAAATGGCAAAGAGCCCAGCAAAGCTGGTCACATGATCCCTCCTAGGCTCCGCCTTCCCCAGTCATTCTCTTTGCCGTTGTACAGGCAACATCTCCACGGAGATGGCTTAGAGTTTTTTGGTGTTTAACTGTAGTTTTTATTATTCAATCAAGAGTTTGTTATTTTAAAATAGTGCTGGTATGTACTATTTTCTCTGAAACAGAAAAGAGATGAAGATTTCTGTTTGTAAGAGGAAAATGATTTTAGCAACCGTTACTAAAATCGATGGCTGTTTCCACACAGAACTGTTGAGAGGAATTAACTTCAGTTGGGGGAAACAGGGAGCAGACTTTTGCTGCTTGAGGTATGACACATTTCTAACAAGACGATGTAATGCTGGAAGCTGTCATTTTCCCTATGGGATCCGGTAAGCCATTTTTATTACATAAAGAAAAAAAGGGCTTCACAAGGGCTTTTAAGACTGTAGACATTTTCTGGGCTAAATCGATTTATATATAAGCATATTTTATACTTCATAGCCTTGAGGAATTATTTTAATCTTGGGAATTATGTAAAATAACCGGCAGGCACTGTATTGGACACCTTATTCTCTAGGGGCTTTCCCTAATCATAGGCAGAGTCTCATTTTCGCGCCTCTATTGCGCACTTGTTTTTGGGAAGCATGACATGCAGATGCATGTGTGAGGAGCTCTGATACATAGAAAAGACTTTCTGAAGGCGTCATTTGGTATCGTATTCCCCTTTGGGCTTGGTTGGGTCTCAGCAAAGCAGATACCAGGGACTGTAAAGGGGTTAAATATAAAAACGGCTCCGGTTCCGTTATTTTAAGGGTTAAAGCTTCCAAATTTGGTGTGCAATACTTTTAAGGCTTTAAGACACTGTGGTGAAATTTTGGTGAATTTTGAACAATTCCTTCATACTTTTTCACATTTGCAGTACTAAAGTGTGTTCAGTTTAAAATTTAAAGTGACAGTAACGGTTTTATTTTAAAACGTTTTTTGTACTTTGTTATCAAGTTTATGCCTGTTTAACATGTCTGAACTACCAGATAGACTGTGTTCTGTATGTGGGGAAGCCAAGGTTCCTTCTCATTTTAATAGATGTGATTTATGTGACACAAAATTTAGAGAAAATGATGCCCAAGATGATTCCTCAAGTGAGGGGAGTAAGCATGGTACTGCATCATCCCCTCCTTCGTCTACACCAGTCTTGCCCACACAGGAGGCCCCTAGTACATCTAGTGCGCCAATACTCCTTACTATGCAACAATTAACGGCTGTAATGGATAATTCTATCAAAAACATTTTAGCCAAAATGCCCACTTATCAGCGAAAGCGCGACTGCTCTGTTTTAGAAAATACTGAAGAGCATGAGGACGCTGATGATATTGGTTCTGAAGTGCCCCTACACCAGTCTGAGGGGGCCAGGGAGGTTTTGTCTGAGGGAGAAATTTCAGATTCAGGGAAAATTTCTCAACAAGCTGAACCTGATGTGATTACATTTAAATTTAAATTGGAACATCTCCGCGCTCTGCTTAAGGAGGTGTTATCTACTCTGGATGATTGTGAGAATTTGGTCATTCCAGAGAAATTATGTAAAATGGACAAGTTCCTAGAGGTCCCGGGGCCCCCCGAAGCTTTTCCTATACCCAAGCGGGTGGCGGACATTGTAAATAAAGAATGGGAAAGGCCCGGTATACCTTTCGTCCCTCCCCCCATATTTAAGAAATTGTTTCCTATGGTCGACCCCAGAAAGGACTTATGGCAGACAGTCCCCAAGGTCGAGGGGGCGGTTTCTACTCTAAACAAACGCACCACTATACCCATAGAAGATAGTTGTGCTTTCAAAGATCCTATGGATAAAAAATTAGAGGGTTTGCTTAAAAAGATGTTTGTTCAGCAAGGTTACCTTCTACAACCAATTTCATGCATTGTTCCTGTCACTACAGCAGCGTGTTTCTGGTTCGATGAACTAGAAAAGGCGCTCAATAAAGATTCTTCTTATGAGGAGATTATGGACAGAATTCATGCTCTCAAATTGGCTAATTCTTTCACCCTAGACGCCACTTTGCAATTGGCTAGGTTAGCGGCGAAAAATTCTGGTTTTGCTATTGTGGCGCGCAGAGCGCTTTGGCTAAAATCTTGGTCAGCGGATGCGTCTTCCAAGAACAAATTGCTTAACATTCCTTTCAAGGGGAAAACGCTGTTTGGCCCTGACTTGAAAGAGATTATTTCCGATATCACTGGGGGCAAGGGCCACGCCCTTCCTCAGGATAGGTCTTTCAAGGCCAAAAATAAACCTAATTTTCGTCCCTTTCGCAGAAACGGACCAGCCCCAAGTGCTACGTCCTCTAAGCAAGAGGGTAATACTTCTCAAGCCAAGCCAGCCTGGAGGCCAATGCAAGGCTGGAACAAAGGTAAGCATGCCAAGAAACCTGCCACTGCTACCAAGACAGCATGAGATGTCGGCCCCCGATCCGGGACCGGATCTGGTGGGGGGCAGACTCTCTCTCTTCTCTCAGGCTTGGGCAAGAGATGTTCTGGATCCTTGGGCGCTAGAAATAGTCTCCCAAGGTTATCTTCTGGAATTCAAGGGGCTTCCCCCAAGGGGGAGGTTCCACAGGTCTCAATTGTCTTCAGACCACATAAAAAGACAGGCATTCTTACATTGTGTAGAAGACCTGTTAAAAATGGGAGTGATTCATCCTGTTCCATTAGGAGAACTAGGGATGGGGTTCTACTCCAATCTGTTCGTAGTTCCCAAAAAAGAGGGAACATTCAGACCAATCTTAGATCTCAAGATCCTAAACAAGTTTCTCAAGGTTCCATCGTTCAAAATGGAAACCATTCGAACTATTCTTCCTTCCATCCAGGAAGGCCAATTCATGACCACGGTGGATTTAAAGGATGCGTATCTACATATTCCTATCCACAAGGAACATCATCGGTTCCTAAGGTTCGCATTTCTGGACAAGCATTACCAGTTTGTGGCACTCCCGTTCGGATTAGCCACTGCTCCAAGAATTTTCACAAAGGTACTAGGGTCCCTTCTAGCGGTGCTAAGACCAAGGGGCATTGCAGTAGTACCTTACTTGGACGACATACTGATTCAAGCGTCGTCACTTACACAAGCAAAGGCTCACACGGACATTGTCCTGGCCTTTCTCAGATCTCACGGGTGGAAAGTGAACGTAGAAAAAAGTTCTCTATCTCCGTCAACAAGGGTTCCCTTCTTGGGAACAATAATAGACTCCTTAGAAATGAGGATTTTTCTGACAGAGGCCAGAAAATCAAAACTTCTAAACTCTTGTCAAATACTTCATTCTGTTCCTCTTCCTTCCATAGCGCAGTGCATGGAAGTAATAGGTTTGATGGTAGCGGCAATGGACATAGTTCCTTTTGCGCGAATTCATCTAAGACCATTACAACTGTGCATGCTCAGTCAGTGGAATGGGGACTATACAGACTTGTCTCCGACGATACAAGTAGATCAGAGGACCAGAGATTCACTCAGTTGGTGGCTGTCCCTGGACAACCTGTCACAGGGGATGTGCTTCCGCAGACCAGAGTGGGTCATTGTCACGACCGACGCCAGTCTGGTGGGCTGGGGCGCGGTCTGGGGACCCCTGAAAGCGCAGGGTCTTTGGTCTCGGGAGGAATCTATTCTCCCGATAAATATTCTGGAACTGAGAGCGATACTCAATGCTCTCAAGGCTTGGCCTCAGCTAGCAAAGACCAAGTTCATACGGTTTCAATCAGACAACATGACGACTGTTGCGTACATCAACCATCAGGGGGGAACAAGGAGTTCCCTGGCGATGGAAGAAGTGACCAAAATCATTCAATGGGCGGAGACTCACTCCTGCCACTTGTCTGCAATCCACATTCCAGGAGTGGAAAACTGGGAAGCGGATTTTCTGAGTCGTCAGACATTTCATCCGGGGGAGTGGGAACTCCATCCGGAAATCTTTGCCCAAATCACTCAATTGTGGGGCATTCCAGACATGGATCTGATGGCCTCTCGTCAGAACTTCAAGGTTCCTTGCTACGGGTCCAGATCCAGGGATCCCAAGGCGACTCTAGTAGATGCACTAGTAGCACCTTGGACCTTCAAACTAGCTTATGTATTCCCGCCGTTTCCTCTCATCCCCAGGCTGGTAGCCAGGATCAATCAGGAGAGGGCATCGGTGATCTTGATAGCTCCTGCGTGGCCACGCAGGACTTGGTATGCAGACCTGGTGAATATGTCATCGGCTCCACCATGGAAGCTACCTTTGAGACGAGACCTTCTTGTTCAAGGTCCGTTCGAACATCCGAATCTGGTCTCACTCCAACTGACTGCTTGGAGATTGAACGCTTGATCTTATCAAAGCGAGGGTTCTCAGATTCTGTCATTGATACTCTTGTTCAGGCCAGAAAGCCTGTAACTAGAAAAATCTACCACAAAATATGGAAAAAATATATCTGTTGGTGTGAATCTAAAGGATTTCCTTGGGACAAGATACAAATTCCTAAGATTCTATCCTTTCTTCAAGGAGGTTTGGAGAAAGGATTATCTGCAAGTTCTTTGAAAGGACAGATTTCTGCCTTGTCTGTGTTACTTCACAAAAAGCTGGCAGCTGTGCCAGATGTTCAAGCCTTTGTTCAGGCTCTGGTTAGAATCAAGCCTGTTTACAAACCTTTGACTCCTCCTTGGAGTCTCAATTTAGTTCTTTCAGTTCTTCAGGGGGTTCCGTTTGAACCCTTACATTCCGTTGATATTAAGTTATTATCTTGGAAAGTTTTGTTTTTGGTTGCAATTTCTTCTGCTAGAAGAGTTTCAGAATTATCTGCTCTGCAGTGTTCTCCCCCTTATCTGGTGTTCCATGCAGATAAGGTGGTTCTGCGTACTAAACCTGGTTTTCTTCCGAAAGTTGTTTCTAACAAAAACATTAACCAGGAGATAGTCGTGCCTTCTTTGTATCCGAATCCAGTTTCAAAGAAGGAACGTTTGTTGCACAATTTGGATGTAGTTCGTGCTCTAAAATTCTATTTAGATGCTACAAAGGATTTTAGACAAACATCTTCCTTGTTTGTTGTTTATTCTGGTAAAAGGAGAGGTCAAAAAGCAACTTCTACCTCTCTCTCTTTTTGGATTAAAAGCATCATCAGATTGGCTTACGAGACTGCCGGACGGCAGCCTCCTGAAAGAATCACAGCTCATTCCACTAGGGCTGTGGCTTCCACATGGGCCTTCAAGAACGAGGCTTCTGTTGATCAGATATGTAAGGCAGCGACTTGGTCTTCACTGCACACTTTTACTAAATTTTACAAATTTGATACTTTTGCTTCTTCTGAGGCTATTTTTGGGAGAAAGGTTTTGCAAGCCGTGGTGCCTTCCATCTAGGTGACCTGATTTGCTCCCTCCCTTCATCCGTGTCCTAAAGCTTTGGTATTGGTTCCCACAAGTAAGGATGACGCCGTGGACCGGACACACCTATGTTGGAGAAAACAGAATTTATGTTTACCTGATAAATTACTTTCTCCAACGGTGTGTCCGGTCCACGGCCCGCCCTGGTTTTTTAATCAGGTCTGATAATTTATTTTCTTTAACTACAGTCACCACGGTATCATATGATTTCTCCTATGCAAATATTCCTCCTTTACGTCGGTCGAATGACTGGGGAAGGCGGAGCCTAGGAGGGATCATGTGACCAGCTTTGCTGGGCTCTTTGCCATTTCCTGTTGGGGAAGAGAATATCCCACAAGTAAGGATGACGCCGTGGACCGGACACACCGTTGGAGAAAGTAATTTATCAGGTAAACATAAATTCTGTTTTCGGTCCTGAGTTGAAGGAAATTATCGCGGATATCACTGGGGGAAAGGGCCATGCCCTTCCGCAGGATAGACCGTTTAAGGCCAAAAACAAGGCTAATTTTCGCTCCTTTCACAACTTCAGGAGCGGACCTGCTTCAACCTCTGCTGCCACAAAGCAAGAGGGTAACGCTTCACAGCCCAAAGCAACCTGGAAACCCTTGCAGGGCTGGAATAAGGGTAAACAGGCCAAGAAGCCTGCGACTGCTTCCAAGACAGCATGAAGGGGTAGCCCCCGATCCGGGACCGGATCTAGTAGGGGGCAGACTTTCTCTCTTTGCTCAGGCTTGGGCAAGAGATGTTCCAGATCCTTGGGCATTAGAAATTGTTGCCCAGGGGTATCTTCTAGAATTCAAGGACTCTCCTCCAAGGGGAAGGTTCCACATTTCTCGCTTGTCTTCAGACCAGACAAAGCTGTGTAGAAGATCTACTAAAGATGGGAGTGATTCACCCAGTTCCAATTACAGAACAAGGACTGGGCTTTTACTCAAACCTGTTTGTAGTTCCCAAAAAAGAAGGAACTTTCAGGCCAATCCTGGATCTAAAAATTCTAAACAAATTCCTCAGAGTTCCATCATTCAAAATGGAAACCATTCGGACATTTTTGCAGATGATCCAGGAAGGTCAATATATGACTACCGTAGATCTAAAGGATGCGTATCTACATATTCCCATCCACAAAGATCACCATCAGTTCCTAAGGTTCGCTTTTCTGGACAAGCATTACCAGTTCGTGGCCCTTCCTTTCGGGTTGGCCACTGCTCTAAGAATTTTTACAAAGGTGCTAGGGTCCCTCCTAACGGTACTAAGACTGCGGGGCATTGCAGTAGCACCTTACCTAGACGACATCTTAATACAGGCGTCGTCTTTTCACTGAGCCAAGGCTCATACGGACATTGTGTTGGCCTTTCTAAGGTCTCACGGGTGGAAGGTGAACGTCGAAAAAAGTTCTCTGAAAGGGTTCCCTTCCTGGGAACATTAATAGACTCCGTAGAAATGAAGATATTTCTGACGGAGGTCAGAAAGTTGAAACTTTTAACTACTTGCCGAGTTCTTCATTCCATTCCTCTGCCTTTTGTAGCTTAGTGCATGGAGGTAATCGGATTAATGGTCGCGGCAATGGACGTGGTCCCTTTTGCCCGAATTCATCTCAGACCACTGCAACTGTGCATGCTCAAACAGTGGAATGGGGATTATGCAGATTTGTCTCTTCAAATATAACTGGACCAGAAAACCAGGGATTCTCTCCTCTGGTGGTTGTCTCAGGATCACCTGTCTCAGGGAATGTGCTTCCGCAGACCGGAGTGAATCATTGTCACGACCGATGCCAGTCTGTTAGGCTGGGGTGCGGTCTGGGACTCCCTGAAAGAATCTCTTCTCCCGATAAACATTTTAGAACTGAGAGCGATATTCAACACGCTCCAGGCATGGCCTCAACTAGCGGAGGCCAAATTCATCAGATTTCAGTTGGACAACATCACGACTGTGGCATACATCAATCATCAGGGAGGAACAAAGAGTTCCCTAGCGATGAAGGAGGTAACCAAGATCATCAAATGGGCGGAGGATCACTCCTGCCATCTTTCAGCAATTCACATCCCAGGAGTAGACAACTGGGAGGCGGATTTTCTGAGTCGTCAGACTTTTCACCCGGGGGAGTGGGAACTCCACCCGGAGGTTTTTGCTCAGCTAACCCAGCTATGGGGCATTCCGGAATTGGATCTGATGGCGTCCCGTCAGAACTCCAAACTTCCTCTTTACGGATCCAGGTCCAGGGACCCCAAGGCGGCATTGATAGATGCTCTAGTAGCGCCTTGGTCCTTCAGTCTAGCTTATGTCTTTCCACCGTTTCTCCTCCCTCGGCTGGTAGCCAGAATCAAACAGGAGAAGGCTTCGGTAATTTTGATAGCGCCTGCGTGGCCACGCAGGACTTGGTATGCAGACCTAGTGGACATGTCATCTGTTCCACCATGGAAGCTGCCATTGAGGCAGGATCTTCTAATACAGGGTCCGTTCAAGCATCCAAATCTAGTTTCTCTGCAACTGACTGCTTGGAGATTGAACGCTTAATTCTAGCTAAGCGTGGGTTCTCTGAATCAGTTATTGATACTTTAATCCAGGCCAGAAAGCCTGTCACCAGCAAAATTTACCATAAGATATGGCGGAAATATCTTTGTTGGTGTGAATCCAAGGGTTAATCGTGGAGTAAAGTTAGGATTCCCAGGATTTTGTCTTTTCTCCAAGAAGGATTGGAGAAAGGACTCAAAAAAATATGGGCTAATTAAATAAAGCATTAAAAGAAAATAAAGTTTTAAATTAACATGTATTATCAATTTTGCTGCTTAAGGTCCTAAAAATTATGTTAAAGTTTAAAGTCCTCTGACTTCATGAGAATACGTTCGTAGTACCCAGTAGCTGCAGAACAAGGCTTTTTTCCACAGTCCCTAACTTGTGTTTAGAAAGCCCTCCTGCTGGAGCGGTCTCTGTAATGTTCTTTGTAGTGCAGTAATATGTTGAAAGGCAGAAACGATGTAGATATACACAGAAGCTGAGGAATTCCACTTCCCTTTCCCTCTCCGGTTACCACAGATCTCCTCCAGTCTCTGCACACTCTAATTAAATGCCGTGGTAACCGGGAGGGGGGAGGGAAGTGGATTTCCTGCAGCGTTAGAACGGACTGTGTGAAATCAGCAGATGCAGATATACACAGAAGCTACTAAACTCAGCAGCATATTTTCCCTTCTGTCTGTTCTAACGCTGCAGGAAATCCACTTCCCTCCCCCCTCTCGGTTACCACGGCATTTATAAGGGTGTGCAGAGACTAGAGGAGATCTGTGGTAACCGGAGAGGGAAAGGGAAGTGGAATTCTTCAGCTTCTGTGTATATCTACATAGTTTCTGCCTTTCAACATATTACTGCACTACAAAGCACATTACATAGACCGCTCCAGCAGGAGGGCTTTCTAAACGCAAGTTAGGGACTGTGGAAAAAAGCCTTGTTCTGCAGCTACTGGGTACTACAAATGTATTCTCATGAAGTCAGAGGACTTTAAACTTTAACATCATTTTTAGGACCTTAAGCAGTAAAATTGATAATACATGTTAATTTAAAACTTTATTTTCTTTTAATGCTTTATTTAATTAGCCAATATTTTTTTTAGTGCATAATGGCCCTTTAAAGGGACAGATATCTGCTCTGTCTATCCTGTTAAACAAGCGACTGGCAGCAGTACCAGACGTTCAGGCGTTTGCACAGGCTTTAGTTAGAATCAAGCCTGTCTATAAACCGGTGGCTCCTCCATGGAGTCTTAATTTAGTTATTTCAGTTCTTCAAGGGGTTCCGTTTGAACCTTTACATTCCATAGATATTAAGTTATTATCTTGGAAGGTTTTGTTTTTGGTAGCTATCTCTTCTGCTCGGAGAGTTTCAGAATTGTCTGCTTTGCAGTGTGATTCACCTTATCTGGTGTTCCATGCAGATAAGGTTGTTTTGTGTACCAAACCTGGTCTTTCTTTCTAATCCAGTTTCGAAGAAGGAACGACTATTACACAATCGTGATGTGGTTCGGGCTTTAAAATTCTATTTAAAAGCAACTAAAGATTTTAGACAAACATCATCCTTGTTTGTATTCTATTCTGGTAAGAGGAGAGGTCAGAAAGCGACTGCTACCTCTCTTTCCTTCTGGCTGAAAAGCATCATCCGATTGGCTTATGAGACTGCTGAACAGCAGCCTCCTGAACGAATTACAGCTCATTCCACCCGAGCTGTGGCTTCCACATGGGCCTTCAAGAATGAGGCTTCTGTTGAACAGATTTGTAAGGCAGCGACTTGGTCTTCACTGCATACTTTTGCCAAATTTTACAAATTCGATACTTTTGCTTCTTCGGAGGCTATGTTTGGGAGAAAGGTTTTGCAAGCAGTGGTGCCTTCCGTTTAGGTTACCTGACTTGTTTCCCTCCCTTCATCCGTGTCCTAAAGCTTTGGTATTGGTATCCCACAAGTAAGGATGAATCCGTGGACTGGATACACCAAGTAAGAGAAAGCAATTTATCAGGTAAGCATAAATTCTGTTTTTCCTAAAATATAACCGTGCATAAGTCCCAAAATGTAAACGATTACAGTGACACCTGTCATAGCAACAATCTATGGAACAATGTCCACCTCATATTTTCCGGATCATTTTTATAAATAACATAATTTAATTAATATTCCTTCTCTGCAATAAGCAGCGTACAGATGATATTACAATATACATTTCCTCTTATTGCCAGATTATTTCATTCACTAAATATATATTGTGCAATCACTTCATATTGCCATGTAAGTATTGTACTAAGACAAGACATCCCTGTGTTATTTATTATACAAGATCAGCACACAAGTCTAGCTTCTGTTAAATCACAGCTGTTCTTTCCGAGCTCTCACATTTTAAAGTAATTTAAAGGGACACTGAAACCAAATTTTTTCTTAAATGATTCACATAGAGCATGACATATTAAGCAACTTTCTAATTTACTCTTATTATCAATTTTTTTTTGTTCTCTTGCTATCTTTATTTTAAAAACAGGAATGTAAATCTTAGCAGCCAGCCCATTTTAGGTCAACAACATGGATAGCACTTGCTTATTGGAGGCTTACATCTACCCACCAATAAGCAAGCATAACCCAGGTTCTCAACCAAAAATGGGCTGGCTCCTATGCATCACATTCCTGCTTTTTAAATAAAGATAGCAAGAGAACGAAGAAAAATTGATAATAGGAGTAAATTAGAAAGTTGCTTAAAATTGCATGCTCTATCTGAATCATGAAAGAAAGAAAAAAAAAATAGGTTTAGTGTCCCTTTAAGTATGAAAGGAATATGAAGCCCAAAAAAATTATAATAGAAGTAATTCAGAAAGTTGTTTAAAATCGTATGCTGTTACATTATAGTAATTTCTCAGATTGTCACATAAACATCCAAACTTATTTATCTATTTGTAAAATCATTTTCCTCCCTTCACCCTGTCACATTCCTCATGCATAGCTCCTGAAAGGCAGCTTGCCTCAAGCAAGTTAAAGAGTAGGGCAAGGTGCACGAGGACATGAATCTGGTCTAGGAGCTTTTTGGAGGTCAAGGTTTTGTTTATGCAGACAACGGTTTAAAAGTTCACTTAAAACAGTAGAATAGCACAATAAATAAATAAAAAGATCATACACAAGCACTTAGTTTGAATTTCAAACGAGTAGTAGATTTATTTTTTTTATAACACATGTCACAGTTAGTTTAATTTTCCTTCTCACTGCATTATGTGACAGCCATCAGCCAATCACAAAATGCAAATCTGTATATTCTGTGAATTCTTGCACATGCTCTGTAGGAGCTGGTGCCTCAGATAGTGTGCAGATACAAATATTGTGCACTGTTGGATAATAGAAGTAAATTGGAAATTTGTTTACATTTAAATGATTCAGATAGAGCATGCAATTTTTTTGTTTAGTTTGCCTTTAATTACTGTTCTGTATGTTGCTGCAAGCCAAGGGTATCATGATACAATCATGTGGAGTAGTTGATACCTGGATTGGCTACCCCACAGAGGTGGTATTGTGTTCTCAGCCTGGAAAAGGTTAATGTGAATTGCCTTTTTCTGTGTGTGAAAACTGCTTTCAGAAAAGCTGTAAGCTGAGACACCCCTCCTCCCCCCCTCCTTAGTAGTGTAACTGTGTGTAGGAATGCAGTACGCTCCTCCCCTTGGAGACTGATAATGGGAGCTAAGACTTGTTTGCATTGGTTGGACTCGTTGCAAATTATAACCAGGGCGTTGTCTTTGACAGCACAAAGAAAGTTTGGTTTAAGTATGCAACAGAAAGACTTTTTAGTCAGAACTGCCTGGGACTCAAGCCACTAAACATCTGGAATGGCAGCTCTCCACATATCTAAAGGAACTTGGTAATAAGTTAGATATTGTGTGTAATTCTTTTCATGTCCCATTTTCTTTTTAAAGAACTGTAGCTTTGCAATTGTATGTTATTTTGAATGTCTTTATAATTTTGCACTGTGTAACCTGTATTGATATTTTGTTATTAAACACGTAGAAAATCTAATTCTGTATTTTGGGCTCTAATATCCAAATTCACACTTCTGTTGAGACAAGGTTAAAGGCACGTTACCTAATTGTTAAATAGTGTGAGTTTTTAGGGGTTCCCCAAAACTCCCCTTTAATTTTAAAAGTTTTGGTGGTGGCAGCAGGGAAATTGTTAATTAGAGCAGTGTGGACAAGATTTGGGGACTAATGAGGTGTCCCTTATAAGGTCCTTTTTCAGAGTTGCAAGGTTAAGGGAACCAGAGCTGTGTGCCATTAACCCCTTCCTGCCCACACCCCTCTATTGTGACGTTGAGAAGGCTTGATTCGTCACAAACTGGCTGGCAGCGGTGGAGATATTTAGAGTTTTTTTAGTGCTATTTGTATAGTACTAAAATAAATTACATGTTTTTGTGTAATTTCCCAAAGACAGAACTCAGTGCCTAAGTACAGAGACATACAGTGCAGAGAAGCAGTTCTTTTTTCCCTCCCTCTTGTTGTTTGTTGCTGTGCTCAGTATGGAAGAATATAGGAGAATGCCTGAATGGTCTGGAGTTTCTTTGCAAGAAAAGAGGAATTACTATTCTTGGCAAAGGGAAAGAACAGCTGATACTGAAATTGCTGGAGGCAGAGGGCCTCACAACAGAGTTTAAAACATTCACAGAAAGTGTTACTGTGGAAGCTGTAACTCAAGACCTGGTACCCAACACTGTTGACCCTCCTGTAGCACAGGGACTGTTACCTGGTGCTGTTAACCCTGTAAGTGTCATGGAGTCTGAGCTACAGACAGCACTCAGATACTTGGGGGATGTTGAACCAAAACTTAGAATGGAACTGATCCTCAAGTATCAAGAGGAGAAGAGAAGAAGAGAGAGAGAGGCTGCTGAGAGAAAAAGAGAGAAAGAGAAGCTGCTGAGATAAAAAGAGAGCACGCAATAGCTATAAGGGATACCCATCGGAGACATGTGCTAGAGGTTTTTAGGTTTACCATAACCGAAGCACCTCTCCTGTACCCAGAATTTTTGCAATATATTTGCCAGACAGTGAGCCCATTGGCCAGAAGAGTGCTCCTGGGAATGGAACCTGATTCAGCAGAAGGGGCTACAGACAGCACTAACAACGAAGCTCCAGTAGCCAAGTGTTCCACTGTGCAAGCTGTATCACCTCCCTGGAGGGAGGGATTGTGCCAGCAACTGACAACCGATTCTACAGAAGTACCTTCCCCTGGAACATCTCCCATCAAGGGGGCAGAAGCTGCATTGGGCAAGGGGGATACCCGCCCATGCATTTGGTGCCATGAGTTTGGGCACCTGAGTTTTGCCTGCCCCACCAAGGAGAAACCTCTACACGTAGTCTGGGTGGAAATACAACAGGGAAACCTGCAGCAGCTTTGTTTGTGGGTGTCACAGAGGGAGACTGTGTGACCATGAGACTTCAGGACACTGGGGCTGGATATCGCTTGGTGCGCCCTGAAGTGGCAGAGGATATTATCCCAGGAGAGACTGTGAATAATGAAGAAGTTTGCGGGGAGTGCCCTGCGGCATGTGTGCCCCTGGATTGGGGTGTGGGAAAAAGTTTGCAGGAGGTGGGGATTTCTGCGGATAGCACGCATTTGTAACAACTTTCCAAGTCACTTCCATTCACAAAATGTGTACACTTACTGAGGCACCAGCTCCGACTGAGCATGTGTAAGACTTCACAGATAAATGTTATATACATTTTGTCATTGGTTGATGGCTGTCATGTAATGCATTGGTTGATGGCTGTCACATGATGCATGGGGAGGGAAAATGGAAAAATTTTTGACATTTGTCCAAAAAAAACTTCTCATTTTGAATTAAGACTAAGTGGTCGATTATCTAAACCTCGCCAGATCAGACATGTTTTTCACTCTGACCCCCGCAGTGGCTGCCCTGGTGGAATTCTCTTAAAGGGCAGTCCCTGCGAGAGGCGAGATGTCTCCTATTGAAATTAATGGAGCTCGTTGTAAATCGTAGGGCAAAGTGAGTAGGGGGCTCCCTTTAAAAGGGGGGAAGGGCTTCTACAAATATAGAAAACCTATCTGCAAAACATGTAATGGAAGATATGTTTTTGTCTACGGGTCAGGAATATAAAATCAACTTCTCCGTTAACTGTGCAACTACCTATGTAATCTACTTACTGACATGTCAAGTCTATTTAAAACAGTACATTTGTAAAACAAAAATCTGTAAAAGACAGATTCCTGGAATATTTGAGATCCATTGAAGACCGCCTGACTCTGATACCTCGGTTGCAAGGCACTTTAAAGAACATCATAATTCAGATGCTTCTATAGTTGCAATACAGGGTATACATCATGTTCCCAAATGGAAAGGAGGAGGAGATGGAGAAAATAAACTAAATAAAAGGAAGATATTTTGGATATTTACCCTAAAAACTAGTTCTCTGCAAGGGCTCAACATGAGGAGAAATGTATATCTTTTTATATGATGCTTTTTTATAAACCTATATTATCCTAACCAAATCAGTGTCTTTTGTGATCTTAATGCATCCAGAAACCTTTATAGTCTTTTGAATGATCTAAATAAATTGTGATATAATGAATCAATTAAAATAAGTGCCATGCATAAACACAAATATGAAAACAAAATACTTTGAAAATAAATTAAGATTGAACAAAAATAAAATCAAGGTTTCACTTTCTGTAATATTTAATATGAAATATGATATCCATATACCAATACAAAATGCAATATTCATGTAAGTGTTACGTTGTTGAACAAATACTAAGTAAGCTGATAATATATCAAATACTTTTCGGCTAGATTACGAGTTGTGCATTAAGGTAAAAAAAGCAGCGTTAAGAGGTCCTAACACTGCTTTTTTACGCCTGCTGGTATTACGAGTCTTGCAGGTTTAGGGGCACCGCACACTTCTTTGGCCTTACCGCAAAACGACTTACGTAAACTTCGTAAAGTCTTTTTTCTATGGGACTTCCATAGCGCTGGTATTACGAGTCTGTCCTGGGAGGCCAAAAAGTGATCGGTACACCCTACCCCGTCAAGAGTCCTAACGCATTTAAAAGTCAGTAGTTAAGAGTTTTACACTACAACGACGTAGCATAAAACTCATAACTAAAGTGCTAAAAAGTACACTAACACCCATAAACTACCTATTAACCCCTAAACCGAGGCCCTCCCGCATTGCAAACACTATAATACATTTTTTAACCTCTAATCTGCCGCTCCGGACATCTCTGCAACT
Source organism: Bombina bombina (assembly GCF_027579735.1). NCBI lineage: Eukaryota > Metazoa > Chordata > Amphibia > Anura > Bombinatoridae > Bombina > Bombina bombina. The sequence continues at coordinate 194,616,681 of NC_069506.1, read as the reverse complement.
ATAATAAACATAACCCCTAATCCGCCACACTCCCGCCTCACAAACATTAGTTAAATATTATTAACCCCTAATATGCCGTCCCTAACATCGCCGCCACCTACCTACATTTATTAACCCCTAATCTGCCGCCCCAACGTTGCCGCCACTATACTAAATGTATTAACCCCTAAACCTAATTCTAAACCTAACCTTAACACCCCCTAACTTAAATATAATTTAAATAAATCTAAATAAAAATTAATATTATTACCTAAATAAGTCCCTATTTAAAACTAAATACTTACCTATAAAATAAACCCTAAGCTAGCTACAATATAACTAATAGTTACATTGTAGCTAGCTTAGGGTTTATTTTTATTTCTCTTGTAAGGTGTATCCAGTCCACGGGTTCATCCATTACTTGTGGGATATTCTCCTTCCCAACAGGAAGTTTCAAGACGACACCCACAGCAGAGCTGTCTATATAGCTCCTCCCCTAACTGCCACCCCCAGTCATTCTCTTGCAACTCTCGACAAGAAAGGAAGTATCAAGAGATATGGGGTGACTTAGTGTAGTTTTACCTTCAATCAAGAGTTTGTTATTTTTAAACGGTACCGGCGTTGTACTGTTTATCTCTCAGGCAGAAATTAGAAGAAGAGTTCTGCCTGGAGATTTGATGATCTTAGCGGTTTGTAACTAAGGTCCATTGCTGTTCTCACACATAACTGATGAATATGGGAAAACTTCAGTTGGGGGAACGGCCTGAAGATTACCTGCTTTGAGGTATGTTCAGTATTTTTATTTCTAGAGAGAGGAATAAGTTCTAGAAAATGCTGACAGAGCCTTGTATATTTGAGGTAAGCCTGATGCAGTGATTTATCAGCGACTGGGATCATGCTTACATAACAGGGTAATACTCATGTTAATATTCATATTGCTTAGTGACAAAACGGTTTACATGATTTCAAATAAATAGGACGTTTTTTCTCTGAGGGAGATAAGTCTTTATTTGGGGCCTAATTTCCACATGGCTAGTCAGATACTCCTAGGAGTATTTTCTTAAGGCCCCACTGACATCCAGTACATGGTGGGAGGGGCCTATATTAGCGCTCTAACTGCGCAGTTTTAATACAGACTGAGACATCCAGCTTCCCTAGAAGAGTCCTCTGGCATCTGAGAACCATTTCAAAGGGGTTATTTCTGCACAAAATCGTATTTAAGGGCAGGTAGGAGCCTCAGCAGAGCTGTGGCATGGTTCTCAATTGATTTTTTTAAAGTTTTTTAACGTTTTTCAATCCGGTTTGGGGCCTAAGGGGTTAATCATCAATTTGCAAGTTGGTGCAATGCTGCTTTAGTCCCTTATTCACACTGTAAAAATTTCAAAGATTTTACTGTATTTTTTCACTGTTTTGCAGTTTAAGTGCTAGTTTTTTTCTCTTAAAGGCACAGTAACGTTTTTGTTTAATTGCTGTTTCACCTTTATTAAAATGTTTTCCAAGCTTGCTTGTCTCATTACTAGTCTGTTAAACATGTCTGACATAGAGGAAACTCCTTGTTCAATATGTTTGGAAGCCATTGTGGAACCCCCACTGACTGAAAAGAGGGAGATTATGCCATCTAACTCTCCCCATGTGTCAGAACCTATAACTCCCGCTCAAGTGACGCCAAGTACATCTAGCGCGTCTAATTATTTTACCTTACAGGACATGGCGGCAGTTATGAATGCTACCCTCACAGAGGTATTCTCCAAACTGCCAGGGCTACAAGGAAAGCGAGACAGCTCTGGGGCTAGAATTAATACAGAGCTTTCTGACGCTTTATTGCCTGTGTCCGATATACCCTCACAATGCTCAGAAGCCGAGGCAGGTGAGCTTCTATCTGTGGGTGACATTTCAGACTCAGGGAAGGCGTTACTTCAGTCTGATTCTGAGATGACAGCGTTTAAATTTAAGCTTGAACACCTCCGCTTATTGCTTAGGGAGGTTTTGTCGACTCTGGATGACTGTGACCCCATTGTGGTTCCAGAGAAATTGTGTAAAATGGACAAATACTTTGCAGTACCTGTTTACACCGATGTTTTTCCAGTCCCTAAGAGGTTTTCGAAAATTATTACTAAGGAATGGGAAGACCAGGTGTGCCGTTCTCTCCCCCTCCTGCTTTTAAAAAGATGTTTCCCATAGATGCCACCATACGGGACTCGTGGCAGACGGTTCCTAAGGTGGAGGGAGCAGTCTCCACCCTAGCTAAGCGTACAACTATCCCCGTCGAGGACAGTTGTGCTTTCCTAGATCCTATGGATAAAAAATTGGAGGGTCTCCTTAAGAGAATTTTTATACATCAAGGTTTTATTCTCCAGCCTCTTACTGCTGCAGCGGCTTTTTGGTTTGAGTCTCTTGAGGAGGCTCTACAGGTGGAGACCCCGTTAGACGATATTCTAGACAGGATTAAAGCTCTTAAGTTGGCTAACTCCTTTATTTCTGACGCCATTTTTCATTTAGTCAAGCTAACGGCTAAGAATTCAGGTTTTGCCATTTTGGCGCGTAGGGCGCTATGGCTTAAGTCCTGGTCAGCAGTCTAAGCTTCTTAACATCCCCTTCAAGGGACAGACCCTATTCGGGCCCGGTCTGAAGGAGATCATTTCTGATATTACTGGAGGAAAAGCTCACGCCCTTCCTCAGGATAGGTCCAATAAGTTACGGACCAAACAGAATAATTTTCGTTCCTTTCGAAACTTCAAGAGTGGCGCAGCTTCAGTTTCCTCTAATGCAAAACAAGAGGGAAATTTCGCCCAGTCAAACCAGTCTGGAGACCTAACCAGGCTTGGAATAAGGGGAAGCAGGCCAAGAAACCTGCGGCTGCCTCTAAGACAGCATGAAGGAGTAGCCCCCGATCCGGGACCGGATCTAGTGGGGGGCAGACTCTCTCTCTTCGCCCAGGCTTGGGCAAGAGACGTCCAGGATCCCTGGGCATTAGAGATTGTTTCCCAGGGATATCTTCTGGACTTCAAAGCTTCATCTCCAAAGGGGAGATTTCATCTCTCACAATTATCTGTAAACCAGATAAAGAGAGAGGAATTCTTACGTTGTGTTCAAGACCTGCTGGTTATGGGAGTGATCCACCCAGTTCCAAAGCAGGAACAGGGGCAGGGCTTCTATTCAAATCTGTTTATAGTTCCCAAAAAAGAGGGAACTTTCAGACCAATCTTGGATCTCAAGATCCTAAACAAATTTCTCAGGGTCCCATCCTTCAAGATGGAGACTATCCGAACCATCCTCCCTATGATCCAGGAGGGTCAATATATGACTACCGTGGACTTAAGGGATGCTTATCTCCACATTCCGATTCACAGAGATCATCAGTTCCTCAGGTTCTCCTTCTTAGATAGGCATTACCAGTTTGTGGCTCTTCCCTTCGGGTTAGCCACGGCACCAAGAATCTTTACGAAGGTTTTAGGGTCCCTACTGGCGGTTCTAAGGCCACGGGGCATAGCGGTGGCTCCTTACCTAGACTTCATTCTGATACAGGCGTCGACTTTTCAAATTGCCAAGTCCCATACGACATTGTTCTGGCCTTTCTGAGGTCTCACGGGTGGAAGGTGAACGAAGAAAAGAGTTCTCTCTCCCCTCTCACAAGAGTTTCCTTCCTAGGAACACTGATAGATTCAGTAGAAATGAAAATGTTTCTGACAGAGGTCAGGTTATCAAAGCTTCTAACTTCCTGCCGTGCTCTTCATTCCACTTCTCGGCCATCAGTGGCTCAGTGTATGGAAGTAATCGGCCTAATGGTAGCGGCAATGGACATAGTTACGTTTGCTCGCCTACATCTCAGACCACTGCAACTTTGCATGCTCAATCAGTGGAATGGGGATTACACAGATTTGTTCCCTCTGCTAAATCTGGATCAAGAGACCAGGGATTCTCTTCTCTGGTGGTTCGTGGACTCAGGAGGAAGCCCTCCTTCCGATAAACATTCTGGAACTGAGAGCGATATTCAATGCTCTTCAGGCTTCGCCTCAACTAGCTGCGGTCAGGTTCATCAGATTTCAGTCGGACAATATCACGACTGTAGCCTATATCTACCATCAGGGGGGGACAAGAAGCCCCCTGGCAATGTTGGAGGTTTCAAAGATAATTATATGGGCAGAGGTTCACTCTTGCCATCTCTCAGCTATCCATATCCCAGGAGTAGAGAACTGGGAGGCGGATTTTCTAAGTCGGCAGACTTTTCATCCGGGGGAGTGGGAGCTCCATCTGGAGGTATTTGCCCAGCTGATTCAACTTTGGGGCAAACCAGAAGTGGATCTGATGGCGTCTCGTCAGAACGCCAAGCTTCCCTGTTACGGGTCCAGGTCAAGGGATCCCCAGGCAGCGCTGATAGAGGCTCTAGCAGTGCCCTGGTCCTTCAGCCTGGCTTATGTATTCCCACCATTTCCTCTCCTCCCTCGTCTGATTGCCAAGATCAAGCAGGAGAGAGCTTCTGTGATTTTGGTATGCAGATCTGGTGGACATGTCATCCCTTCCACCATGGACTCTGCCGCTGAGGCAGGACCTTCTACTCCATGGTCCATTCAAACATCCAAATCTAATTTCTCTGCGGCTGACTGCTTGGAGATTGAACGCTCTATTTTATCAAAACGTTGTTTCTCCGAGTCGGTCATTGATACCTTATTTCAGGCTCGAAAGCCTGTCACAAGGAAAATCTATCATAAGATATGGTGTAAATATCTTCATTGGTGTGAATCCAAGGGTTACTCATGGAGTAAAGTCAGGATTCCTAGGATATTATCTTTTCTCCAAGAAGGATTGGAGAAGGGATTGTCAGCTAGTTCCTTAAAGGGACAGATTTCTGCTGTGTCTATTCTTCTTCACAAGCGTCTGGCAAATGTTCCAGACGTTCAGGCGTTTTGTCAGGCTTTAGTTAGAATCAAGCCTGTGTTTAAACCTGTTGCTCCGCCATGGAGTTTAAATTTAGTTCTTAAAGTTCTTCAAGGGGTTCCGTTTGAACCTCTGCATTCCATAGATATCAAGCTTTTATCTTGGAAAGTTCTGTTTTTGTTAGCTATCTCTTTGGCTCGAAGAGTTTCAGAGTTATCTGCCTTACAGTGTGATTCCCCTTATCTGATATTCCATACAGATAAGGTAGTGTTGCGTACCAAACCTGGATTTCTTCCTAAGGTGGTATCTAATAAGAATATCAATCAGGAGATTGTAGTTCCGTCACTGTGTCCTAATCCTTCTTCAAAGAAGGAACGTCTATTACACAACCTTGACGTGGTTCGTGCTTTAAAGTTTTATTTACAAGCTACTAAGGATTTTCGTCAAACATCTGCATTGTTTGTTTTCTACTCTGGACAGAGGAGAGGCCAAAAGGCTTCTGCATCTTCTCTTTCTTTTTGGCTGAGAAGCATAATCCGTTTAGCTTATGAGACTGCTGGCCAGCAGCCTCCTGAAAAAAATTACAGCTCATTCCACTAGAGCGGTAGCTTCCACATGGGCTTTTAAAAATGAGGCCTCTGTTGAACAGATTTGTAAGGCGGCGACTTGGTCTTCGCTTCATACTTTTTCTAAATTCTACAAATTTGATACTTTTGCTTCCTCGGAGGCTATTTTTGGGAGAAAGGTCTTGGAGGCAGTGGTGCCTTCCGTTTAAGTTCCTGCCTTGTCCCTCCCTTCATCCGTGTCCTAAAGCTTTGGTATTGGTATCCCACAAGTAATGGATGAACCCGTGGACTGGATACACCTTACAAGAGAAAACAAAATTTATGCTTACCTGATAAATTTCTTTCTCTTGTGGTTTATCCAGTCCACGGCCCGCCCTGTCATTTTAAGGCAGGTGTTTTTTATTTTTAAACTACAGTCACCACTGCACCTTATAGTTTCTCCTTTTTCTTGCTTGTCTTCGAATGACTGGGGGTGGCAGTTAGGGGAGGAGCTATATAGACAGCTATGCTGTGGGTGTCATCTTGCAACTTCCTGTTGGGAAGGAGAATATCCCACAAGTAATGGATGAACCCGTGGACTGGATACACCACAAGAGAAAGAAATTTATCAGGTAAGCATAAATTTTGTTTTTACAGGCAAGTTTGTTTTTATTTTAACTAGGTAGAATAGTTATTAAATAGTTATTAACTATTTAATAACTACCTAGCTAAAATAAATACAAAAGTACCTGTAAAGTAAAACCTAACCTAAGTTACAATAACACCTAACACTACACTATAATTAAATACATTAACTAAATTAACAACAATTAATTAAATTAAATTAGCTAAAGTACAAAAAAACCCAAACACTAAATTACAGAAAATAATAAACAAATTACAAGATATTTAGACTAATTACACATAATCTAATAGCCCTATCAAAAAAAAAAGCCATGGACGGTCGCTACGCAGCAGCCATGGACGGTCGCAATATCTGGGGCTCCTAAAGTGAACTGCTCAATCCGCCGATTCAAGCAGCAATTCTGGATCTTGCATAGGTAGATCACCTATCTTTGAATAGATTATAGAGCACAGCATATAACAACCTCAACGGTACAGAGCTAATGATCGATGGGACCCAGATCTGGCCCGTTGAGATCTTAGGCTGCGGCCTCTCTACAAGATCCTTACTCCCCCCCCCCCCCCGTAAGGAGGGAGCCAATTTGCTAAGATTTCCCTAAGAATTTCATGTGCAGGGGCGAATTGTACAAATACTGTCTCAATCATGGAGGCCTTGGACAAGTGGGAGCGCACAGTGACGCAGCTCCTAAATAACCACTTCCGGAGCCTAGAAGAAGAACTGTGTAGAATAGTCTTCAGCCCCAGAGCTACGGCAGTCCCTATGAGATGAGATGTTACTGGAAAACCTGTTCGTTCCGGCTGGGCTGATTCAACCTTTCTTACCGGTCACTGCACGATAAAAGAGCCCTGTGGTGTGAAACTTGCACCTATCAGAAACGGTCATCAGGAGAATGATCCGACAGGCAGCCTAGAGTTAACGACTAACCACCGGCAGGGCTGTGAGATAGATACGGAGTCTACTATAGTATTGACAGAAGCATTGGGCACTACATGGGACAACCGAGAGACAGAAACAGAAGAACACAGGAGACAAGCTGAAACCTCGGTTGGAGATGTGAAGCCTGTTACGTTTGAGGCAGCAAGGAGATACTCGAGTGGTATGAGGTCCCTCACCAAATACATTAGTGGCTCCATGTTGGTTGGACTAACACCGGACCTTACCCTAGGGAATGGTAGCAGACTAAACAGGAGTTTACTATGCTTGATGCCTCCTTTAATGATTTATGATTGGAAACAGAGACTTTTTGATCCAGGGAGGGAGGCATGTTCCGGCATGGCTCAGAGAGTCAGCTTCCTGACGTTAGAGTTATTGCTGCAGAGTCATAGCTGGTTAGAACAAGTCTGGGACACGTGTGTTGATTTGGCATCAGTGTCCTCGGCATGTACCGGTGAACAGTCAGATGGGAGTAGGGTGACACCTCAATCTGAACATTTTATACTTACAGTCTGTTTCTTGTGTTCTCTTAGTGATGATTCTAAGATCAGAGAAATGGGGTCGATATGAAACTGACTATACTCTACCCAGACACAAGATAACTTTTCATTGTACCCTCCTGATATTAGTTACTGTTTATGATATAGCCTTTGTTACCCAATGCTGTATGGTTGATATATTTGAGACCCTATCCTTGGTACTTTAGCTAGGTGATGGTATCTATTAAATTATAGGGGTGGCTTGTATACCCAGCGAGCCAACGGTACAAGAGGTTATGACAGCATGCACTCTAAAAGAGTGAATATAACCCATATTGTTACTCTCCAGACATGCTAACTCCATAGGAATTCATTTCAGTGTCCACTGTTGTTAGCGATAAATAAGTTGATGGCATGTATATTGATTACTGTGTATGTTTGTATGTATATCATTCACATAGCACCCATTTTCTGGGCCACTTGGTCTAATATGTTTTCATAGAACCATGCTTAGTCCTCCATTAAATAGATTCGCCCCTCTTTACTAAACAGCTGTGTTGAAACTCTCACTATTACTACATCGTCAGCGGCCGAGATATTGTGGTGCATTACATTTGTTCAACCATAGTTCTAGAGAGTTTTAATTTTATTCTTGTGTTTGACAAAGGGGAGAGTTTTATTTGTAAGGATGAGCAGCCTTATAACATAGGCCCTTCATGTCAGTTAAATAGCTGTACTACATCTCATGCCCAATTACCTACCTTTACGAATATGTTAGAAATTTAGCTCTAGGATTAGGTTTATTAATTTGTGCCCCTTTATGGTCATGCTCAACCTGCCCTAATGACTTTTTGCTCCTGAGAATGCATCTTGGCACTCACCGCTGCTGAACATAATTGTTGAGCTTCCCTGCTATCCTATTAAGAGGGGATAATGAACTCTTCGGACCATCCTACCCATGATCCAAGAGGGTCAGTACATGACCACAGTGGACTTAAAGGATGCCTACCTTCACATACCGATTCACAAAGATCATTATCGGTTCCTAAGGTTTGCCTTTCTAGACAGGCATTACCAATTTGTAGCTCTTCCCTTCGGGTTGGCCACTGCCCCGAGAATTTTTACAAAGGTTCTGGGCTCACTTCTGGCGGTTCTAAGACCGCGAGGCATAGCGGTGGCTCCGTATCAAGGCCTGGGAAGTTTTAACTGGACCTTTCCAGGGCCTGGTAAGCATCGGGAGTGGGTATATATATGAGACATGACCTTGACCTATTCATTGACTAGGCTTGGTACATGCCTCATTAGCATGGGACCACTTTGTGCCTCTCTCTCTTTCTCTCACCACCTTCCTTTTTCCTTTTCCTTTTCCATCCCTCCCTTACCTCTCCTCTTATTCTCCTTCCTGTCGTACTCTAAACTTCAGGCCGAGCATCTCTTGTCCCTAGGTTCTTGTTCCATTTAAATAACTCATTTTTTAGTGTTTCCTCTTTTTTCACTAGTTCGTAACTCATATCTTACATTCAGATCACTACTACCTAATGGTCATCTCCTATTTCAGAATTGCATACTACTTTTACCCAACGTTTACCCAACATACTGCACTTCTCTTTCTGACCTCACTTTTTTACTTCTCCAACAGGGAGCCTCATCAATCTTTTTTTATAAATTCCTCTGTTCATACACACGTTTGTTTATATACTTTTTTAAACATTTTTTTCTTTTTTACTTCAAGGGTTACCACCCTTGTCATTTGTATTAAGCTTACATCGAGCAGGTAACCAATGACCAATAGGCATAGTTCCCCTCTATGGTCCCGACACAGCAATTAGGTATTCACTCTATATACTGTAAAAATTTGTCCGGCCATTAGGGGTACTCTGACACAATAAACCTATTTGTCCCGCTCCAGCCCTTAGCTTAAGTCTCAATCTGTGTAATACAGTAAAGTTTTGACCATCTTAGTCCATTATTATTCTCATTTTTTATATATACATTTTCTTTTTTATCACATACACATTTCCTTTTTAGATACATATTGTCTTAGCCTAGAATTTTAGTTTTCTTCTTCTGTATCCTTTTGCTCTACATTTTTATAAGTCTGACCTTTGCCAATTTTTGTAATTGTGCCCATCTCACCTCATTAAGTTCACTCAAAACTTAGATTTGCAAATTGAATTGAGTGTTCTAATGGTACAGGAAACATTACCACTGTTCCTGTTACCAATGCAGGAATCCAATGTCATAAATCTCATAGAGAAAACCAACTTACAGAATTTATGAAGACTCTAACATTGATTCCTAATGACTTTCTGAATAAATCAAGTAAAAGATTTTTCTTAAAAAGAACTTAATAAAATAAAGAATAATATTATGAGGTGAAATAAAGGAAAAAAAGAGAAAAAAAGTAAAAAAGAAATCTTAATGCACTTTTATGATGTGTGCTTTTTAATATAGCTATGGAGTATAGAGGAGGAGAAAATCTTCCCCTAGATCCTTTTCACCTCTTTTTATCTCTCTTTCATTTGAATGTAAAAAATATCTTGCCAATAGTTCATTTTAACCAATTTATTATCACTTGGATATAAACATCACTTTTAAAACAATTCCCCTTTTTCCTTTGCACTTACTTTCCTATTGATTAATAGATTTTTGATTGTTATTCACTGATGTTATTTACTTATTTACTTTAGTTACATCACACTCACAAGTAGTTTCACTTAATTACCATAGGGATTAGTGCCGGGATTAGTACTGCCCACTTTTGTGCATAATGTTCTATTGGCTGATGTTCTCTATATAACCTTTTCACAGGTAACACTACTAGATCTCTGATGAAGCGCATGTGAGCATGCGCGAAACGCGTCAGATCTAGCACACCTGTGTTAGTGCTACTCACCTTGTATATCTAATAAAGTCACCTGGCTTCAAGTTCCTGAGTCCTCGCTTTTTCCTTTGTATCCTATATATATATATATATATATAGGGGCCCGGTAAGCATCGGGAGTGGGTATATATATAAATATATATATATATATATATATAGTAGCTATATATATAAATCTATATCTATCTATCTATCTATCTATCTATCTATATATATATATATATATATATATATATATATATATATATATATATATATATATATATATATATAGAATGAGTAAGCCAGAGAAGCAGCCTCAGGAATGTAATCCTGAATCAAAGACAGGGAAATTCAGCACTCTTTTATTAGAAAGCAGCTCATCTCACATAATTAGGTAAGGTGGCAAGATTTGGATGAGTAATGACGCTCCCCCCTCCACTCCAAAAAAGGCACACACAGACTTCTGTTTGTAAATTAATAAGTTTTTATATCAATGATTTCAAATAAAATACATAAATCTAATGAAAATTAATAAAACAGAACTTGAAATAATAAATAAATCAAAAATTAACCTGACCGGTCAGGGGTACATGCAAAAGTCATAAGTAAAGCGTCAACAATATAATGTTGAATAGACCATATTCAAGGTCTAGACCCAGATTAGCCCTGTCATGAGCTCCGCTCATAAGCATATAAATAGGAGCTAAATCTGTAGTAGAAACATGTCAGGGTTTCAACAAGGCCGAAATGTTAAATAATGGTATCTCGTTACACGCCTGGATAGAGGATATATAAATGTGCAAGCTTTGTTAAATATACAGCGTTTCAAGCTTATACCTCATAAGTCCACTACAGTCTAACTACACCCGGCTGCACACAGCACCCCTGTAAGGGGGAGTAACACTGGGCAGGTTTTCAAAGGGGATCTAAGCAGACTGTAAAGTGGATCAAATGGATATGTACAGCGTATTATGCAGACATAGAATATAACACGTCAATAGCCACTCTTGATTAGAGAAATATGTATGGCACTGCTTAGGTCCTGCCATAGACTGTAAAGCAAGCGTGTAGGAGTTCATGCAGGTTAAGGGTTAAAGCAGCTGCTGTTGTTAGAGCAAGTTCATCAAGCAGTCAGATAGGTTAATGCGGTCCAGAACCTTGCAAGTCCCATACATTCACTGTAAAAGCTCCCAAATATCAGAGGTAATCAGCATGTATAGCACGTCAGATAAAGGTAATGCAACTGCCTTCATTTATGCAAAGTACCATCGGCAACTTCAACCGATATTGACAGTTAATGTTTAGCAAGGAGGTCTTATGTCCGCATACTCTTTATCCAATACAAAAGCTGGCAGAATAGGTATCACCATTTTGGACAACAGTTCTTATACAACCTGTTTGTGAGTAATCCTCAATTCCTTCAACACCAGGTAGTTTCAGTATAGGCCAACGCTATACATGGAGACAGCGCGGCGTCTTTACAAGAGAATTCAGTTGACAGCAGCACGTGCATGTATCATGTGACCGGCCAGGACAGCCAATGCCTACGCGCGTTTCACCCGCTCGTCTTCACTTCAGACCGGGCTTCGTCAGGGCGGTATTCTGGTTACGTCAATGCGTCCTCCTTTATAGTAATCACAAGTTTGCCTCTGCTGGTGGGTGAAATTATTGCATATCATACCCAAGCAGCTCTTCCAGTGAGGATTTCCAGGCCACTTGGGATACACTTAAAAGTATTGTTATAAATCAATTATATAGAAAGAAACAATTTAACTGAAATTTCAACAATATTACTTAAACCAATTTAACCAGATACAATGTGTACTCAGCCTTTTAAGACCTGTATATGATAATTTATACACATGCATACGTATCTGATTCAGATTCACCAGGTTTTTAAAGAAAATAAGAAAATTATAAAATACTTATATCAAGAACATATATAGTCTCCAATGTTTATCATTTTCACTTTGCTAAGAGAACTGGCCTATCATAATATTAAAGGAAACAAGCCATATCAAGTTTGTCATTAAGTCCCTGAGGAATCTGGGTCTCAAGAATAGAGATCCACCCACATTCCTTACGGAGGAGGACCTTGTCGTTGTCCCCTCCTCTTCCATTCATGATGCCCCTATCCATGCCTATAAATCTTAGAGAATCAGGATCACAATTATGGACATGTTCAAAGTGTTTTGCTACATTACTTTTTGGGTTTTTGTTTTTAATATCGTCCCGGTGTTCAGTAATTCTATCCTTTATGGCTCTTCTTGTTTTCCCTACATAGAAGAGGGGACAGCTACAGGCAAGAAGGTAAATCACACCTTCAGTGTTACAATTTACAAAATATTTGAGTTTGTAGGTTTTACCTGTGTTAGTGCTGAATTCTTTAGTTTTTAGCATGTACTTACATGCTACACATTTGCCACAAGGAGAATTTCCTACAGATCTATGCCTAGTAAGCCAATCCTAGTAAGCCAATCTGAATCGGATACGTATGCATGTGTATAAAGTATCATATACAGGTCTTAAAAGGCTGAGTACACATTGTATCTGGTTAAATTGGTTTAAGTAATATTGTTGAAATTTCAGTTAAATTGTTTCTTTCTAGATAATTGATTTATAACAATACTTTTAAGTGTATCCCAAGTGGCCTGGAAATCCTCACTGGAAGAGCTGCTTGGGTATGATATGCAATAATTTCACCCACCAGCAGAGGCAAACTTGTGATTACTATAAAGGACGACGCATTGACATAACCAGAATACCGCCCTGACGAAGCCCGGTCTGAAGTGAAGACGAGCGGGTGAAACGCGCGTAGGCATTGGCTGTCCTGGCCGGTCACATGATACATGCACGTGCTGCTGTCAACTGAATTCTCTTATAAAGACGCCGCGCTGTCTCCATGTATAGCGTTGGCCTATACTGAAACTACCTGGTGTTGAAGGAATTGAGGATTACGCACAAACAGGTCGTATAAGAACTGTTGTCCAAAACGGTGATACCTATTCTGCCAGCTTTTGTATTGGATAAAGAGTATGCGGACATAAGACCTCCTTGCTAAACATTAACTGTCAATCTCGGTTGAAGTTGCCGATGGTACTTTGCATAAATGAAGGCAGTTGCATTACCTTTATCTGACGTGCTATACATGCTGATTACCTCTGATATTTGGGAGCTTTTACAGTGAATGTATGGGACTTGCAAGGTTCTGGACCGCACTAACCTATCTGACTGCTTGATGAACTTGCTCTAACAACAGCAGCTGCTTTAACCCTTAACCTGCATGAACTCCTACACGCTTGCTTTACAGTCTATGGCAGGACCTAAGCAGTGCCATACATATTTCTCTAATCAAGAGTGGCTATTGATGTGTTATATTCTATGTCTGCATAATACGCTGTACATATCCATTTGATCCACTTTACAGTCTGCTTTGATCCCCTTTGAAAACCTGCCCAGTGTTACTCCCCCTTACAGGGGTGCTGTGTGCAGCCGGGTGTAGTTAGACTGTAGTGGACTTATGAGGTATAAGCTTGAAACCCTGTATATTTAACAAAGCTTGCACATTTATATATCCTCTATCCAGGCGTGTAACGAGATACCATTATTTAACATTTCGGCCTTGTTGAAACCCAGACATGTTTCTACTACAGATTTAGCTCCTATTTATATGCTTACGAGCGGAGCTCATGACAGGGCTAATCTGGGTCTAGACCTTGAATATGGTCTATTCAACATTATATTGTTGACGCTTTACTTATGACTTTTGCATGTACCCCTGACCGGTCAGGTTCATTTTTGATTTATTTATTATTTCAAGTTCTGTTTTATTAATTTTCATTAGGTTTATGTATTTTATTTGAAATCATTGATATAAAAACTTATTAATTTACAAACAGAAGTCTGTGTGTGCCTTTTTTGGAGTGGAGGGGGGAGCGTCATTACTCATCCAAATCTTGCCACCTTACCTAATTATGTGAGATGAGCTGCTTTCTAATAAAAGAGTGCTGAATTTCCCTGTCTTTGATTCAGGATTACATTCCTGAGGCTGCTTCTCTGGCTTACTCATGCTACATTTTTTCAAGGGTCTGCACCACTAAATCTTTAACTTAATTGAGGCTATTTTGCCTATACTTGAATAGTGATTTATACTATTATCCAGCTCTAAATATTATAATATATGCAATTGCGTCCCCTTCACATCATTCTGTGTATATATATATATATATATATATATATATATATATATATATATATATATACACATACATACACACACACAGTATATGTATGGTTTACAGTTGTTTAATTATGTAATAATTAATGTCAGTGGGATCTATAAATATCCCACTGACACCAATGAATTATCATAAAATTAACCCACTGTAAACTATGTATGTGTGTGTGTATATATATATATATATATATATATATATATATATATATATATATATAGTGTACACATACACATTGGTGTCCAGTGGCCGCCCTAAATATACATGTTAGTGTCAGTGGTCATAATTATTTGACATTGGTGACAGTGGAGTTCCCTACCTGTGAGCCGATCCGCTCTGCACGCCGCCCGCCACTCCTCACAGTGCGCAGCTAGCCGTTCACACTGCGCATACAGACATGCACATTGGCGCTTACAAACATGCGCAGTGGCACTCTAACAGGCCCGTCCGAAATTTTGGACATGTGTAAAGACGGGCCTGTCAGAGTGAGTCTCTGGAGGCTATGTCGGGTCGCGGCCCACCAATGTGTATGTGTACACTATATATATATATATATATATATATATATATATATATATATATATATATATATATATCTATATATCTATATCCCACTGACACCAATGTGTATGTGTACTGTTTGTGTGTATATATATACAACTTGGCAATTTGAAAGCTTGACGCCTGTATCAGGATGTCGTCTATATTATAGACGACATCCTGATACAGGCGTCAAGCTTTCAAATTGCCAAGGCTCATACAGAGATAGTTCTGGCATTTCTGAGGTTGCATGGGTGGAAAGTGAACGTGGAAAAGAGTTCTTTATCACCACTCGCAAGAGTCTCCTTCCTAGGGACTCTTATAGATTCTGTAGAGATGAAAATTTACGTGACGGAGTCCAGGTTATCAAAACCTCTAAATGCTTGCCGTGTCCTTCATTCCATTCCACGCCCGTCAGTGGCTCAGTGCATGGAAGTAATCGGCTTAATGGTAGCGGCAATGGACATAGTGCCATTTGCGCGCCTGCATCTCAGACCGCTGCAATTATGCATGCTATGTCAGTGGAATGGGGATTACTCAGATTTGTCCCCTCTAGTAAATCTGGATCAAGAGACCAGAGATTCTCTTCTCTGGTGGCTTTCTCGGGTCCATCTGTCCAAGGGTATGACCTTTCGCAGGCCAGATTGGACGATTGTAACAACAGATGCAAGCCTTCTAGGTTGGGGCGCAGTCTGGAACTCCCTGAAGGCTCAGGGATCGTGGACTCAGGAGGAGAAACGCCTCCCAATAAATATTCTGGAGTTAAGAGCAATATTCAATGCTCTTCTAGCTTGGCCTCAGTTAGCAACACTGAGGTTCATCAGATTTCAGTCGAACAACATCAGGACTGTGGCTTACATCAACCATCAAGGGGGAACCAGGAGTTCCCTAGCGATGTTAGAAGTCTCAAAGATAATTCGCTGGGCAGAGTCTCACTCTTGCCACCTGTCAGCAATCCACATCCCAGGCGTAGAGAACTGGGAGGCGGATTTTCTAAGTCGTCAGACTTTTCATCTGGGGGAGTGGGAACTCCATCCGGAGGTGTTTGCTCAACTGGTCCATCGTTGGGGCAAACCGGAACTGGATCTCATGGCGTCTCGCCAGAACGCCAAGCTTCCTTGTTACGGATCCAGATCCAGGGACCCTGGAGCAACGCTGATAGATGCTCTAGCAACTCCTTGGTTCTTCAACCTGGCCTATGTGTTTCCACCGTTTCCTCTGCTCCCTCGACTGATTGCCAAAATCAAACAGGAGAGAGCATCGGTGATTCTGATAGCGCCTGCGTGGCCACGCAGGACCTGGTATGCAGACCTAGTGGACATGTCATCTCTTCCACCATGGACTCTGCCTCTGAGGCAGGACCTTCTAATACAAGGTCCTTTCAATCATCCAAATCTAATTTCTTTGAGACTGACTGCATGGAGATTGAACGCTTGATTCTATCAAGGCGTGGCGTCTCCGAGTCAGTCATTGATGCCTTTAATACAGGCTCGGAAGCCTGTCACCAGGAAAATCTACCATAAGATATGGAGTAAATATCTTTATTGGTGTGAATCCAAGAGTTACTCATGGAGTAAGGTTAGGATTCCTAGGATATTGTCCTTTCTCCAAGAGGGTTTGGACAAAGGCTTATCAGCTAGTTCTTTAAAAGGACAGATCTCTGCTCTGTCTATTCTTTTGCACAAGCGTCTGGCAGAAGTTCCAGACGTCCAGGCATTTTGTCAGGCTTTGGTTAGGATTAAGCCTGTGTTTAAAACTGTTGCTCCCCCGTGGAGCATAAACTTGGTTCTTAAAGTTCTTCAGGGAGTTCCGTTTGAATCACTTCATTCCATTGATATTAAACTTTTATCTTGGAAAGTTCTGTTTTTGATGGCTATTTCCTCGGCTTGAAGAGTCTCTGAGTTATCTGCCTTACATTGTGATTCTTCTTATCTGATTTTTCATTCAGACAAGGTAGTTCTGCGTACCAAACCTGGGTTTTTACCTAAGGTGGTTTCTAACAGGAATATCAATCAAGAGATTGTTGTTCCATCATTGTGTCCTAATCCTTCTTCAAAGAAGGAACGTCTTTTGCATAATCTGGACGTAGTCCGTGCCTTGAAGTTTTACTTACAGGCTACTAAAGATTTTCGTCAAACATCTGCCCTGTTTGTCGTTTACTCTGGACAGAGGAGAGGTCAAAAAGCTTCGACAACCTCTCTCTCCTTTAGGCTTCGGAGCATAATACGCTTAGCCTATGAGACTGCTGGACAGCAGCCCCCTGAAAGGACTACAGCTCATTCTACTAGAGCTGTGACTTCCACCTGGGCCTTTATAAATGAGGCCTCTGCTGAACAGGTTTGCAAGGCTGCGACTTGGTCTTCGCTTCACACCTTTTCAAAATTTTACAAATTTGACACTTTTGCTTCTTCGGAGGCTGTTTTTGGGAGAAAGGTTCTACAGGCAGTGGTTCCTTCCGTTTAAGTTCCTGCCTTGTCCCTCCCATCATCCGTGTACTTTAGCTTTGGTATTGGTATCCCACAAGTAATGGATGATCCGTGGACTGGATACACTTAACAAGAGAAAACATAATTTATGCTTACCTGATAAATTTATTTCTCTTGTAGTGTATCCAGTCCACGGCCCGCCCTGTCCTTTTAAGGCAGGTCTAAATTTTAATTAAACTACAGTCACCACTGCACCCTATGGTTTCTCCTTTCTCGTCTTGTTTCGGTCGAATGACTGGATATGGCAGTGAGGGGAGGAGCTATATAGCAGCTCTGCTGTGGGAGATCCTCTTGCAACTTCCTGTTGGGAAGGAGAATATCCCACAAGTAATGGATGATCCGTGGACTGGATACACTACAAGAGAAATAAATTTATCAGGTAAGCATAAATTATGTTTTTCTATTAGGGTATTAAGTATATTGTCACAACTTTTTTACCTTTTCATTTGCGAGAAAAACTGAGAACTGTAGTGCGGAAATGTTTAGAGAATTACGCTGGGATTTGATAGAAAATTTCATACACGCCCATTTTTGAGAAAACACCCAACAATTACAATTTGAATTTTGTAAATCTAAGTACAAATTTGTAAGTGCTTTTTGCACATCCAGTGTACTTAAATTTCAATTTACACTGTGTATATTTTAATATGATTTATTCCTGTGTAATTTACATACAAATTTTACAGTTTTGTGTGGTTTTTAAATTACGATTCTAACTGTTCAATTTGTAATGTATGCATCTCCTTCCCATATGAAAATGCATTATTTTTCCCTGCCTACAGGGTTCGTCGCTGGTCCTTAAAGGGACACTGAACCCTAATTTTTTCTTTTGTGATTCAGATAGAGCATGCAATTTTCTAATTTACTCCTATTTTCAAATTTTCTCCGTTCTCTTGCTATCTTTATTTGCAAAAGAAGGCATCTAAGCTAAGGAGTCAGCCAGGTTGTTCATCAAAAATGGGTTGGCATTTAAACTCACATTCTTGCTTTCCAAATAAAGATACCAAGAGAATGAAGAAAATTTGATAATAGGGGTAAATTATAAAGTTGCTTAAAATTGCATGCTCTATCTGAATTGCAAAAGAAAAAAATTGGGTTCAGTGTCCCTTTAAGGGCCAGCGACGTACCCTATAGGCAGGGTAAAATAATGCATTTTCGTACGGCGCTGGTCTTTAAGGGGTTAAAGATGACATCTTCCTCCTTTTCAAGAGTTACTTCATTGTGACTAAGTTGGTTGACTGAATTACTTGTTGCCTTGTTTCCTGCTTCACAATGTTCTGATTTTAATTACTCAGGATTTCTCGCATTGCCTCAGATGAACTTTTCAAAGGAAAAGTTTAAAGGGATAGTCTAGTCAAAATTAAACTTTCATGATTCAGATAGATCATGCAACTTTCTAATTTACACCTTTTTTTTTTTTTAAATAAAATTTTCTTTGTTCTCTTGGTATCTTTATTTGAAAAGGCAAGAATGTAAGCTTAGGAGCTGGCCCATTTTTGGTTCAGCACCTAGGTAGCGCTTGCTGATTGATGGCTACATTTAGACAGCCCCAGATCATTATCCCTATGGATAAACAAAACACGGTAGTGGACTGCACTCTCAAACTGGAACAGGTACAACTCCTATGACCCTGCAACATGCACAGCCCTGGGAGCTCAATAGCACTCCCCCAGGTTGGCGGAGACCTTTACTTGATTCCTGGGCTTGACCCATTTTGATGGATTAGCTAGCTTTAATTTTTGCTTTTAATCTTCACTGTGTGCTTAAAAGAGAGTGCCAGACTTCCTCTGTGTGTTGTGCAGCTACCTGTAAGTGTTATAGAGCACCCAGGGCTGTGCATGTTGCAGGGTCATTGGATGTGTACCCAGTCAAGTTTTTTAGTTAAAGGCACTGCCATGTCAGTGTTGCAGTCCTAAGGGTGATTGATTACCAGCTACATTAACCCTTTGGCTGCTAAGCCATTTCCCATCTGGGTGCTAAGCTGGATTTGAGCTTTTTTTTTATTTATTTTTTTACTTTTTTAAAATATATTTCTTTCTAATGACACGGTGAGTCCATAGAATCATCAATTACTGTTGGGAATATCACTCCTGGCCAGCAGTAGGAGCCAAAGAGCACCACAGCAGAGCTGTTAAAGGGACAGTCTACCATAGAATTGTTATTGTTTTAAAAGATAGATAATCTCTTTATTACCCATTCCCCAGTTTTGCATAACCAACACAGTTATATTAATACACTTTTACCTCTGTGATTACCTTGTATCTAGGAACCTTCTTCCAGCCCCCTGATCACATGACTGTCTGTTTATTATCTATTGTCTTAAATTTAGCATTGTTTTGTGCTAAATCTTAAATAACCCCCTGTGCCTGAACACAGTGTTATCTAAATGGCCCACGTGTACTTTCTGTCTCTTTGTGTTGAAAAGAGATTTAAAAAGCATGTGATAGTATGCAGCCCTCGAAGGCTTAGAAATTAGCATATGAGCCTACCTATGTTTAGTTTAAACTAAAAATACCAAGAGAAAAAAGCAAATTTGATGATAAAAGTAAATTAGAAAGTTGATTAAAGTTAAAAGTCCTATCTGAATAATGAAAGTTTAATTTATACTAGACTGTCCCTTTAAGTATCACTTCCCTTCCCACAATCCCCAGTTATTCTCTTTGCCTCTAGTGCAAGGAGGAGGTGAACTAATTAGGTGTCCTGATTAAGATTCTTCTATCAAGAATTTTTTATTTTGATGCCAGGGCAGGATTGTTCTGATCTTCCAGCACAATTGGGTATAGCTGTACTCCACGTTAGTCTCTTCAGGAGGGCTGTGGTAGCTTTAGAGCAGTTATGAACTTGTGAGGGGGGGCCTCACTGAGTTTTCCTAACAATTTGCTACCCTTATAATGTATGCATGAGTAAGCTTATTCTGTCATCATATCGTTCATGGGACCCTTTGTGGAGCGACTTCCTCCCATTCCTGATGCTGTCTCCCTGTTGGACAGGTGCAGGTAACTGCCATTTATTCTTTTTTAAGAGCCTTGCACCTTAGCTGATTGTGAATAATAAAGCACCTTTTTTAATGGGACATATTGTCTTCCCTGAGGCAAGGAAGATTTATTTTAACAGGCTGACAGGGCACTGTGAGACCTAGTTGAGAGACTTGTTTCTTTAACTAGTTTATTCAATTTTATTGGTGGCTCAGTGGGCTATAGTGAGTCTTTTTGCTTGTGAAACCGTTGTCAAATTACTCCATTTTTGATCATGCGTTATGTGGGCTAATAAATAACGGATCCATTCCGTTTTCGTCGATCGGCCTAGTCACTATGGTGATGTCATAGGGGGCGGGCTCTTCTTCCCCTGATGCGATGCACGCTTTTTTTTGCCGCTTCTTTATCATAACGGTCGATATTGTGGCATCTTACAACTACAGCTACAACAACTACAGCTGTTCTGAGTAGTACCGGGTTACTTTTCAGCAAGGCAGCTTATCGGAGGTCAGGTAGGCACCACAGCATATCGCTGTGATGTAGAAGTTTAGAGGAATTATTATAATATTCTGTTTATAGAATAGTTTATAGAAACAAATAATTTTCTGAATTTGTCTTTCCTTATTTAGTATTAGTTGCAAAGGGAACCACCGTTGCCTTTCTGTAGTGCTTGTATAGAAAGAACTTTATTGTACAAGGATAGACTGTTTGATTCTGAGCCACCATTCTCTCAAGTGAATGCTGTTCAGGCTATGCCACAGCCTTCTACACAAATGTCCCAATCTGTACTAGCGTCTCATGCAGTGCCCTGTGCTTCCTCTCTTTCTCCCGAGGGAGTGTTTTTGAAAGTTGAAATTGCGGCCCAGGTTTCCTCAGCCGTATCTGAGGCACTAGCGGTCATCCCTATGTTACAAGGGAAGCGTAAGAGGAAGATTGTTTAGTCAGATAGCGGGGTATCTGATCCATCTCAGGCTCTTCAAGTTGCTCCTTCTCATAAGGAAAAGGAGGATCCTTCAGTAGCCTCTGAGGGGGAAATCTCATATGTGGATAGTGTAAATCCTACTTCTGATGCTGAAATGGTTTCCTTCAGATTCAAGCTTGAACACCTCCGTGTTTTATTAAAGGAGGTTTTAGCTACCTTGGATGAGTCCGATACGCCTATTTTTGTTAACCCTAAAAAGTCAAGTAAATTAAATAGATATTTTGACATTCCAACTCATGGGGAGGTGTTCCCAATTCCTGACCGGGCCACCAAGATTATTACCTGGGAATGGGAGTGGCCAGGGATACTCTTTTCCCCTTCTCTTGTTTTTAGAAAAATGTTCCCGGTCGCAGACTTCATCAAGGAGTTGTGGCAGACGGTCCCCAAAGTGGAAGGGGAGATTTCTACTTTGGCTAAGAGAACTACTATCCCTATTGAAGATAGTTGCTCTTTTAAAAATCCCATGGATAAAAAGCTGGAGGCTTATTTATAGAAGATGTATACTCACCAAGGGTTACAATGGCAACCGGCGGTGTGCATTGCTACAGTAATCAGTGCAGCAGCCTACTGGTTTGACGCCTTATCTGCGGCCTTACAAGCAGAAACATCTTTGGAGGAGATCCAGGATAGAATAAAGGCTCTAAAGTTGGCTAATTCATTTATTACCGATGCTTCCTTACAGGTCATCAAGTTGGGAGCCAAAATATTTGGATTTGATATGTTGGCATGTAGAGCCCTATGGCATAAATCTTGGTCTGCCAATGTTTTTTCTAAATCTAAGCTTTTAGCAATCCCTTACAAGGGAAAGACCTTGTTCGGGCCGGCATTGGCAGAAATTATTTCCAATATCGCTGGCGGTAAGGGCTCTTTTCTGCCCCAAGATAAGAACAAAATAAAGGGACGTCAGAATAATTTTCGTTCCTTTCATAATTTCAGGGGTAAGTCTTCCCCTGCCTCCACCAGACAGGAACAATCTAAGCCCTCCTGGAAGCCTGGTCAGTCTTGGACCAAGGGGAAGCAATCTATAAAACCTGCAGCTGAATCCAAGTCAGCATGAAGGGGTTGCCCCCGATCCGAGATCGGATCAAGTGGGGGCAGACTCTCTCAGTTCGCGCAGGCTTGGGAGCGAGATGTCCCAGACCTGTGGGCGGTGGACATTGTTTCTTAGGATAACAAGTTAAAGTTCAAAACTTTTCCTCCCAGAGGCAGGTTCCACCTCTTTAAGATTATCTGTAGACCCGATTAAAAAGAGAGGCGTTCTTGAAATGTGTGCAGGACCTTTCCCTCCTGGGAGTGATAGTGCCTGTACCAAGGCAGGAACAGGGTCTCGGATTTTACTGAAACCTGTTTGTGGTTCCCAAAAAAGAGGGAACTTTCAGGCCCATTCTAGCTCTAAAGTTACTAAACAAGTTCCTCAGAGTAACGTCCTTCAAGATGGAGACTATTCTCTCCATTCTGCCCCTAATCCAGGAGGGTCAATTCATGACAACCATAGATCTGAAGGATGCGTACCTACACGTTCCCATCCACAGGGACCATCGCAAATCTAGACAAACATTTTCAATTTGTAGCGCTTCTTTTTGGCCTTGCTACAGCTCCCAGAATTTTCTCAAAGGTCCTGGGAGCTCTGCTAGCAGTAATTCGGTCTCGGGGGAATTGCAGTGGCACCTTATCTGGATGACATTCTGGTTCAGATGCCATCCTTTCAATTTATATCAAGTTAGGTATCCAACGAGGATTTGGGGCGTTGATCCCAGTGCTGAATTGCACACTATTATATTATTTTTTTAAAAATAAAAATTAACACTTTATTAACATATATGCAACATACACAAACGTTTAAAAATACAGCTACAACTGCTAGGCAATAGGGGGTATTTCACATCCACTATTTAAATAATAGCCCATGAGTGGGGCTGCTATATTAAAAAGACTGCGTGGGCTGTGAGATACTGTGGAGTGTTGTTTGCAAATAGGAATAGACTGACTTGCAGGCATGTATTACGGTACATACAATCAACCTGTGTGCTCAAAGGCGACCTCCTTCCTGCGTACCGCTGTGATTGAACACAGTCGGCCGATTTCTTACTGTATCCCTATTACTAATCAACATACATCAACATTGATTCCAACTGGTCACTCATTCAATGCTGAGTGTATCATAAGGTATATTCAATCTTTTCAACACTGTAACTCTGCCGTTAGTATAGTATTTCTAAGTTAGCTGGCTATTCAGTCTCCAACTAATCACCATAACAATAAAAGTGGTGGGTTACAGAATGTAACTATATCGTGTTTATAACAGATGTATTGTTTTTTCCAGTTTGATTAAAGTTGAAATTGTTTTTACTGCACAGTTGCGTCCCTCATAGCCCCGCGTCACTCGTGTGTGACTTCGTCAGGGCTTAGCCATCCTTTCAATTTGCAGAATCCCATACAAGGACCTTACTGGCGTTTCTTCGTTCCCCCAGTTGGAAGATCAATCTGGGAAAAAGTTCTCTGGTTCCTACTACAAGAGTGACCTCCTTAGGAACCATCATAGATTCTCTAGCTATGAGGATTTTTCTGACGGAGGTCAGAAGAGACAAGATTTTGTCCGCCTGCCTGTCTCTACAGTGGCCCAGTGCATGGAGGTAATCAGGTTGATGGTGGCTTCCATGGAAATAGTTCCGTTTGCTCGGTTTCATTTGAGACCTCTGCAGCTATGCATGCATGCTCAGTGGAACGGGGACTATACAGATCTATCTCAGAATAGTTCTGGATCAATCAACAAAGGACTCCCTACCGTGGTGGCTATCACAGGTACATCTGTCCCAGAGGACGAGTTTTTAGAGACCCTTGTGGGTAATTGTGACCACGGATGCCAGTCTGTTGGGTTGGGGAGCAGTCTGGAGGGACTTTGGTCTCAGGAGAAATCTGCTCTTAACATAAACATTCTGGAGTTGAGAACAATTTTCAATGCCTTGATGGCTTGGCCTCAGCTGGCCCTAGCCCGGTTTATCAGATTCCAGACGGACAACATAACCTCTGTGGCTTACATCAACCACCAAGGGGGAACTCGGAGTTCCTTAGCCATGAAGAAAGTAGCACGGATCATCCGGTGGGCGGACACTCACTATTGCTATATATCTGCCATTCACATTCCAGGAGTGGACAATTGGGAAGCGGATTTTCTGAGCAGATAGACTTTCCATCCTGGGGAGTGGGAACTCCATCCAGAGGTGTTCTCCAGGTTCACAACCAAATGGGGGTTACCAGAATTGGATCTGATGGCGTCTCGTCAGAACTTCAAGCTCCCAAAGTATGGTTCGAGGTCAAGAGATCCTCAAGCCTTTCTGATAGATGCTCTGGCAGTTCCTTGGAACTTCAGGTTGGCATAGATCTTTCCTCCCTTTGCTCTCCTTCCGCGAGTCATCGCTCGGATCAAGCAGGAGAGAGCATCTGTGATTCCATTAGCTCCTGCGTGGCCTTCCAGGATCTGGTATGCAGATCTAGTAGAAATGTTGTCTCTTCCTCCGTGGAGACTACCGCTGAGGAAGGACCTTCTGCTTCAGGGGCCCTTCCTTCATCCAAATCTAGTTTCTCTGAAGCTGACTGCTTGGAGATTGAACGCTTGATTTCTCCTGTTAAGTGTGGTCAGTCCACGGGTCATCATTACTTCTGGGATATTAACTCCTCCCCAACAGGAAGTGCAAGAGGATTCACCCAGCAGAGCTGCTATATAGCTTCTCCCCTCTACGTCACCCCCAGTCATTCTCTTGCACCCAACGAATAGATAGGATGTGTGAGAGGACTGTGGTGATTATACTTAGTTTCATACCTTCAATCAAAAGTTTGTTATTTTATAATAGCACCGGAGTGTGTTATTCCTTCTCTGGTAGAATTTGAAGAAGAATCTACCTGAGTTTTTTCTATGATTTTAGCCGGCGTAGTTAAGATCATATTGCTGTTTCTCGGCCATCTGAGGAGAGGTAAACTTCAGATCAGGGGACAGCGGGCAGATTAATCTGCAAGAGGTATGTAGCAGCTTATTATTTTCTGACAATGGAATTGATGAGAAAATTCTGCCATACCGATATAATGTAAACTCAGCCTTAAATGCAGTAGCAGCAACTGGTATCAGGCTGTCATGTATGTATATTTTACACTTCGGTATTCTGGGGAATGGCACTTCACTGGAATTATACTGTATGCATAAGACTTTAGCCTAATTTGCAGGGACTAGCAACAGGCTTTTTAATAACACTTAACTTATTTATGTTAAACGTTTTTTGCTGGCATGTAAAATCGTTTAATTTTCTGAGGTACTGGGTGAAAAAATGTTTTGGGCACTGTTTT